>NC_056725.1:1998503589-1998681089 GCF_019279795.1 Protopterus annectens | reverse complement strand
AAGCGGTTGTAAGCGGGCTTGCGCAGGAGTTAGCACTCCTGACTTCCGGTCACAGTGTCTTACACGCAGTTAGCATCTCCTTTGCTTGATCTGTGTTGGCGGTGCTTCACCCCACCCATACGCACTTGCACATGCTTACTAGTGCTTACATATGCTTACTACTGCTTATCTGTGCTTACGCCTGCTTACTGCTGACTATTTCATTCTGGTACTGACTCTTCACGTGTGCATTTCATGTAGTTCTCCAGTTCACATTAAAATGTTATTTAGTAGGTTCTACACCAATAAAATGTCAATATATGTTCATATACAGATTTCACATGGAAAATGGTATGTGTTGCAGTGGGATGCGAAGTGGGAATGCCTGCGCGTTAGGCGGATGCTCTGACCACTACACTATTGCTATGGTGTTTCATTTGTATATATCTTCCTTGTTATCCTCTTCAGTCTTTTAAGCTGCTTTAACTGTAGCTAAGCGATGGGGACACCCGCACACTTACGGTTAGCTGTACTCAGAGTTTTAGAGATGAATACAGGGGTTATTTCTTTTTATTTTTATATCTTGTTGCTGTTGTACACATGGGGGACTGTTGGTGGGGATATGCGGACACCTATGAGCGATCTCACTCATTTATCTACAGTTTCTGCTGTTCTATTTTACAGGGGCATGTTTATTCTGAGAGCTCTGCTCTCAGACATGCCCCCTGCACTCGTCCACGCTCCGTGTAGGATTAGGAGGTCAGGCAGCATTCCTTCATTAATATGCTTGGCACTCTGTCGTTGTCCTCCTGAACGGCCACTTCCGTGCAGGACTAGCCTAGTCCTGCACAGAAGATTAGTGAATCCAGGGGAATGTGTTTAATAATAAACACATTACGTCCTATTCATAATTTTAAAATGCCACAAATATGGCTATTTTCCATTTCCAATCTACTAGCTTTTACCAGTTTGTAAGATTAATGGTTTGAAAGCATCTGTACAGAACAATGCAAATTGTTTAGTTTCATACATTGCTAATTCTATTAATTGTATTTTTCTTGCAACTAAGATCCTGTTCATCTTCTTATTTGTAGTAGTACTATGTATTAGCCAAAACTGATAAATTCAACATTATTGTGTATAACTTTTATGGAATACTCAATTTATGAAATATTTGTACAGCACATTTTGCATTTTTTTATAAATTGTATGTATTTGTTGTTTGTTACATGATCTTTACTATGTCTATACATATACATATATATATATATATATATATATATATATATATATATATATATATAAATAAATATATATATATATATATATATATATATATATATATATCTATGGTTCCATTTCATTATATCGAATTACTGAAAACTCAAACTTATGGTCGAGCACAGTTGTATGAGTACTCAATGACACATACACGCACACACACGCACACACACACACACACACACACACACACACACACACACACACACACACACACACACACACACACAGTGTAAGCACAGTTGTATGAGTACTCAGTGACACATACACACACACACACACACACACAGTGCAAGCACAGTTGTATGAGTACTCAATGACACACACACACACACACACACACACACACACACACACACACACACACACACACACACACACACACACACACACACACAGAGTGTAAGCACAGTTGTATGAGTACTCAATGACACGCACACACTCATGCACACGCACACACGCACACACACACGCACACACACGCACACACACACACACACACACACACACACACACACACACACACACACACACACACACACACACACACACAGTGTAAGCACAGTTGTATGAGTACTCAGTGACACATACACACACACACACACACACACAGTGCAAGCACAGTTGTATGAGTACTCAATGACACACACACACACACACACACACACACACACACACACACACACACACACACACATGCACACACACACGCACACACACAAACACACACACAGTATAAGCACAGTTGTCTCAATGACACATACACACAAACACAGTATAAGCACAGTTGTATGAGTACTCAATGACACATACGTGATCTTTTTTCTGGAAAAAAGTAAGTACACTTCACTTCAGCCTTAATAGTAGGGACGAACATTTCCTTTTCTGTACTAGTTTGATTCAGACTGTGGAATTACTTAAATATTTTAAAATAAACAAGTATTGTACTAACAGAAAAAACATTTTTCCAAATGGTTGTAAGTTATCACTCTGAAAATGTACAATATGTAAACAAGAAGCAAACCTCTTTTTACAGAATTATCTTTATAAAAAAAAGTTTTAACATAAGTTTAATGTGAGAATCATTCCCAAAACTTAAAGGAAGACTAAAAGTTAAGGTAAAATCAGTGAAACAGGGGTTCTAGATGAGCAGCAGGCTACAGTCATTACCAGTGATGGGAGTAACACCTGGTGACAAAATCATGGCCTCCAGCTAAATGCCAAAAAGTGCATAGTCACCCCCTTTGGAATAAACAAAGTACCCATGAACTACCACATATGTGGTAGTCCCCTAAATACAGAAAATGTAATAAAGGATCTGGGGACCCAAGTAGATAGTAATCTCTCCTTTGATAATCATAATGTCAAGGTGGTTAGAAAATCCTTCTATGTGGCCCACCTAATCACAAAAGGGTTCGCATCTAGAACAAAAGAGGTTATTGTGCCCCTCTACTCATCACTCATCAGGCCCATCATAGAGTACAATGCCCCATTTGGGATGTACCTTACAAGACACCTGCATCAGCTGGAAAGACCACAGAAGTACCTAACCAAGAGGATTATTGGCCTCAAACATATGCCCTATGCAGCCCGACTGAAGAAACTCCTGCTGTACTCGGTTGCATACTGCTTACTCAGAGGTGATCTCTGCCTGACATACAAGGCCACGTCCAACCCAGAATTGATGGATATGCTCCACCTAAAAAAAAAAAAAACAAATCCCCAAGAGCCACACACTCTAGGGATCTAAACCTCACCACAACGATAAATAGGATGTGCTGGAAGGATAGATTCCTGTCCCAGAGACTCCCCATGCTTTGGAACAAGATTCCAATCTACATTAGGCAGAGCACCTCACTAACACTCTTCAAGAAAAACCTTGATGAGTGGATGAGAAACAGAAAATTTACCCCGGGGATCACTGCAGTGGCTCAGCTGTACAGAGGCACAGGGAACTAATGGTTCTGCTGGACTGAGGGACAGGGAACTAATCTAAGGGGGCGGCGAAAGCCAACACATTCTGGCTAGGCTTATAGATGCTCTTGGGCAGATAGCCTAGTACTTACCTATGAACTTATGAACCTATAAAAGTAACATGTTACTGTAATATATTAAATTTTTTACTAACTAGTAATATTAAGAGTTACTTTTCAATGCAGTAATGTAGTAATAGAAATCAGTTACTTTTGTTAGTAACTAGTAATGCAAGTGTGCATTTCTTTTTGCGTTACTTAGTTTTGCTTAATCAGGTAGGAGGTAGTGGGGAGTGGGGAGTGAGGGGCAGTCTGCCCCAGGCGGCACCTTTTCCCATCCATTCACATCACATCTGAACAGCTGTGGTTTGAAAAAAAAGCTAAAACCACAGTCAATACCAACAGTCCATAAGACCTTTGCTCATCATGAAATGAGAGAAAGTTTTAAACCATCTTCAGAAAAATAACTAAACCAACCTAAAGCTACTTAAAGTCTTAGATGAACAAGAAGGAAATGCTTTCCAGGAACAAACACACTTTGGATCTGGCTGAACACCTTCCCTTTGGACTATGTGCAATTAAAAATAATGAAATTGCAGATTTGCATCATCACTGCTCTTCTTACCTTAATCCTCCCATTGATGATATAGCTTCCAAGTTTGTTGGCACAATGCGTGATAAGTTCATCAGTTTCGGACGAAAGGATCCCAATATTTTCACAGCCAGTCTCTTTCCCTTCCACCCATGCTATCTGGTCTCCCCTACTGTTTTTAACCTCAATACAGTGTCTTTTCAATGCCAGCATCACTTCGTTCTGCCTTAAAACATGCCCATCCAATAGAAGGCTTCCTGCTTCGCACGATTCTGAATGACCTCATATGGGCTCTGCCCCTCAGTCTTTGGTGATCATGCACAGAGTAGTACCCATTCCCTTGTCATGGGCAGACTCCTTCTGTTCAGTGTCTGGTGCCGTTGTTGCTGCTTGCCTGATGACTGAACCACTCCTGACAAATCCACTAGTTCTGCTGCCCTAATCTCACAGTCTGTGGACATGTAACCTTATAAAAAACAGTCGAATCCGCTGCATTGTTTTTTGTAGCAATAAAGTAAATTATGTCCGACTACATTATCTTTGGATCAGATTTGTTCTTTTATTTTTTTGGGAGTTGGAGGTTAAGTGTTTAAGAGCTGTGCTGCCTTCTTATACATACCATTCAAAGGAAACGGTCGCACAAAGAAGAACTACATACCTGGAGTAGCTTGGAAATGCTAGAGTTGTACACTATTTGTTTACTGTCTGGCCAGGAAGTACATTGAATCCCCGCTTGAGCCCTCAGCCAATTCTGACAGGCTGTCAGGCTGTTCATGGTGCTGATGTCATCATGCACTCCTCTGCAAGTGATGACATCAGCCCAAAAAAGCAAAAAAAAAAAAAAAAATTAAAAAAAAAAAAGCCGGGAAATTTGGAAATTAAGGGGTGCCACTCGGGAATTGTGGCACCCCATTATTTGGACAGCAAAACTGGTAAAAACAGAGAAATTCTGTACGGTTGAGAGGTATGCTTCAGTTTATTTAAGAGTAATATATCTGTCTCCTCTGTGAGAATGAAAGTCGAGTTTGGGGATCTTAGACACATTCTATGACAACTAAAGTAAAATATAAAATAATAAAAACTGCTCTTAGGGTGTAGGAATTCCTTAATAAAATATCCAACAATATACATATAAAGATAAAAAGGAATACCAAGGCACGGTCTAGTCTTCACAAACAGCAGGCAGTCAAAAAAGTTAAAACAGAGCTTTAGTAAATCCAAAGGTTAGCTCTTTCACAATGTGCCTCATTGGTTCATAGGTTCATAGGTGTGTACTAGGCTAATGGCCCTGGAGCCTTTACAAGCCTAGCCCATAGAAGTGCCCTGGCATCGTGCCGCCTGACATTAGTTCCCAGTGCCTCTATCAGGTAGAGCCACTGGAGTGATCCCTGGGGTGAACTTTCATTGCTTCTTTAGAAAATAACAGAAATTAAACAGTCATCATTTTTAAACATCAAGCAACCAATCAGAACACATAAAGCCAACAATTAATCAATTAACTAATCAACGTAGTCCTCAACTTCAAGAATGGTTGCATTGAAACCCTGTCATTTAACCCACTCCATCTGTCAGCATGCATCCTTATAATACATCTGGCTTCAACAGATTCTGTTTGTGTTTGAATATCACCCATCCGTTCACTCTCTGATAGTACTTCTACTGCCACAAATTTAAATGTATGGCTACTATCTCTTTGACTAACATGTTTTGCCAGTGCATTATTTGTATAAGAGATGTGTATGTGATATATATGGTCTCTAATTCGTGCTGAGTTCCCTGTCTGTTTTACCTAGGTACAATTCTTGGCATTCCTGGCATACTGCCAGGTAAACCACATACTTGTTGCTACAGTCGACTGAAGCTTGGAGCTTATATAAATATCTTGTTTCAGGTTGTAAGAACTCAGTGGATGGACTTGTGAAGGAACAGTAATTTCAATGATTACATGGTTTTGTGCCTGGGAAATAATTTACTCTATTTGTATCATTACATATCTTCCTAGGATAACATAACATTCTCCTTATATTGTTTTTATTCTTGAGTATAAACTTTGGAGTATCACCCACCAAACTCCTAACTGTGGGTTCAACCACTAACACGTCCCAATACCTCTTAACAATTTCTGTTATTCCCTTGCAGTTACTGCTAAAGTGAAGTGACATCCTCAGGGCATTGTTTTTGGTTTGTTTAGTAGACCCTAATATATTATCTCTTCTAGAGAAGTATGGTTTTTCTGGACCCCTTCTCATGTTTCTGACCTTGTATAACTCTGATGACACATCATTATCTTTGTAATCCCTAGCTCTAAACATATTACCTAATTTCAACAATTCTCAGTCAAAGTCTTTGTCATCTGCATGGAGTCAGGGAAAAAAAGAATTACAAAGGGCGACCATTGAACCAAGGTACTGTGACTGACTCATTTAAAATTAATTTGTCTAATGTGTTAAACAAACATCATATTACGGTATTAAGCAGGGGACTGACTTTTGTGCCTTCTGCTAGGGCTGACTTGATAAACACCATAAATGCACTTAGAGCGTTTGTCAGAAAATTAAATTTAAAATGCTTACTTAAAGACTGTAACGACTTCAATAAGGTTAATGAGAAAGCATTATTTAGAAAACCTGGCAAGTTTAATCTGATTCTTAGGCCAGAATTGGAAGCTTTTTTGTTAACATGGGAGAATGATGTGAGAAAATTATTGTATGACAAAAGTGAACCTGTATTTTATAATTTAAACAAAGAAGAAAAAAGTTCATTATTTGAATTACAAAATGACAGTAACATGTATATTACAAAAGCAGATAAAGGCAATGCAGTTGTGGTGCTTAATATGACCTTTTATGTAGAACAAAATGACCTTGATGCTAAGTGATGACAAGTTTTACCAAATAGCAAAGTGGAAATCTGTTAAAAAAGCATGAGAATGTTTTTTAGATAATTTGATTAACAAAGAAATACATTTTTTTTAGAGGAGAAAAACACAAATTGGGAAGGTAGTTTAGACTTCCTAAAATCCATAAAAACCAGAATCGCCTGATTTTAGACCGATAGTAGCCAGCCAAGACAATAAGACAGAACCCCTAGCCTTCTTCGTAGATAAATATTTATAGAAGTTGGTCGTAAAACGTAAATCTTATATTAAAGATTCCTTTAAATTTAAAAGTTTAGTGAAGAATGTCAAGATAGACGATTCCATGTGGTTGGTTACAGCAGATATTGCCTCATTTTATACAGTGATACCAAATGTAGAAGGGTTGGAAATGAACAAGGAGCTTCGTATTTCAGGATTATTTAATACCAGACAAGTGAGATTGTTCACAGAAATCCTGGATGTGATTTTATCATATAATTTTTTTTTGAGTACAATGATGAAATATACAGACAGAAAAACTGTGTAGCTATGGGGGCTGCTATGCCCCCCAGTTATGTAAGTATAGTTCTGATGAACTGGGAAAAAGAAGTTATTTTAGAATCATTATTTGAAAAACAGATCATCATGTGCAGACATTTTATTGATGATTTGTTTTTTATCTGGGAGGGTTCAGAACAAGAACTCTTATTTTTTATTAAACATGTGAATGAATCCACCAGTTACCTTTGGTTGACATTTGATTATAGGAAGGACAACATTAATTTTTGGACTGTAATGTGTACAGATCCAGCAGTGATTTAAAAGTTAAGATTTATAAAAAGGAAGTGCAAAGCAACAGCTATCTCCACTACAACAGCATGCATAAGTTTAGCCTGAAAAAAATATATAGTGAAGGGGCAATTCACTAGAATAAGCAGGTTAACAGATGAAGCAGTATTTTTTGAAAAAGAATGAGAAGAACTTAAAAGAAATTTCAACAGAGAGGGTACCTTAAGGACATCATTATCAATTCCTTGATGGAAGTAAAAAATGTAAGGGAACATAAGGCAGCAAATGTAAATAGCAAGTCAAAAGAAAATGAAAAGGATTTTTCCTTAGCATGTATTTTTAGACAATTCAGTAGATGAAAGTAAAAATTAAAGGAATAATCAAGAACAATTGGAGATTCTTAATGAATTTTCAAGAAATTAAAAATGTTATAGGGGGAGACCCTGTCTTTGTCTCGAAAAGAGGAAAGAGTTTAAAAGACTTTTTAAGAAAATGAATCTATGCTTAAGTATGCCTAAGATTTTGAAAGTGGGGATGAAAATATGTAATAGTTGTAAGTTA
Organism: Protopterus annectens; assembly: GCF_019279795.1. NCBI lineage: Eukaryota > Metazoa > Chordata > Ceratodontiformes > Protopteridae > Protopterus > Protopterus annectens. The sequence goes on along the minus strand of NC_056725.1, from coordinate 1,998,673,057 downwards.
TGTCAATATATGAAATAAGTCAATAATTTTGTAGTAACAGAAAGGAGCTTTGAAATTAGGTTGAATAATTTGTATAATTGTAGGTCCAAATATGTGGCATACATGATTTTGTGTGAATTATGTCCAGAGTTTTATGTAGGAAGAACCATTAGAGAATTCGATATGCGAGTGAATAATCATATAAGAGCAGTAGATAAGATTGATGTAAGCAATGCCTTGGCAAAACATGTTAAACAAAAACATTTGTTAGAAAAAAGTAAGGCATGCTTTAAATTTGTAATAATTGATGAAGTTAATGGTTTTGATCATAGGTTCAATAACAGAAGATGAAATTGATTGGAAAGAATATTGCAAATTAGGTTTAATGCATGTGTATACTCTGGTTTAAATAATGGGGAAAATTTTAAAGTGGTTCTTAGAAGGAAAGGGTTAAGGCATTAAGTGCTTTGTGTCACATGTTATTATTATTAAGTATTTAAATAAGCTTGTTAATTTTACAACTTGGTCTGAAGAAGTTCCATTAAAGGAATGAAAGCGCTTACCAGTTGGATTTTTATGAAATAAAGTCATTTTGTGTTTTTAGCCATTCATTTTTTTATTATATTTTAATATTATTTTGTTAATAAATAAAAATTAAAAAACAAGAATATGCAAACTCCATTCACGTGCAAACATTGTACCAAGAGATACTTTCAGTGATGCAAATTATGAGTCACTACTGGACTGGATATTAACAAACAAACCAAACCAAATTGACCAAGCCAGCTGCCTTCCTGTGACTCTTAGTGGCCATACCCCTACATTTCTACTCAGAAAAAGAAGCCGCACACAAGCTTACAATCCCTGCAGGTTCATCTGCAGTAAGAAACACTTTTTACCAAAGTTATTCAATCAATTACTGCAACACTGTGATTGGTCCCCATTAAAATACGTAAACCTGGACCGTGCAGTTGAATTCTTTAACAACAAATTTCTTGAAATCCTAAATAGACTAGACCCCACCAGAAAAATATACTCAGAATCCAAGCAACTACCATGGCTTTCCCAAGAGGCAAAACCACTAATTAAACAAAGAGACAGAGCCAAGGCTCTGTATCTGTCCACTAAAGACAAATCCGACCTCACCACTAATCAGCAATTAAGAAAACAGACTAAGCACAAAATTAACAATGATAAAAAGCACTACTTCCAAGCCTCTCAACAAAGGTTCTTTCACAACCCACAACAATTCTGGCAAACTGTAAACCTCCTCCTCAAACCTGGTAAACCCACCATCCCCACTCCCTGCACAAGCAAAACCACCACACCCTTAGCCTCGCAGTTTAACTCACATTTCATTAACTCTATCTCCTCACTGCTTGCCAACAATAAACAACTGCCCCTCACACTCTCCCATTAAGCTCTAGTTCCACTAACTCTCTATCCCTTAAACTGATTCAAACATCCTACATCAAAATGTTATTAAGCAAACTAAAACCTTGCTGCCTAGTAGCCGACCAACTTCCAAATGATTTCCTAAAAATTGCTGCTGCAGCCATTGCCTATTCTATCTCTATATTAATCAATTGCTCTATCTCAGAACAATATGTGCCCCTCCTCTGGAAAATTGCTCATATCATCCCCCTCCACAAGGGTGGCCCCTCCAGAGAAATCTCAAACTACCGCCCCATAGCTATCCCCCACCCTTAGCCAAAATCCTAGAAAAATGTATTCAGCTAAACCACCTTACCACCAAGAACCTTCTATCAGATTCCCAGCATGACTTTAGATCGAAGTATAGTACTAGCATAGCCTTATTATCCTTCACTAATACTATTCACCACCTAATGAACAATGGACAACTAGTATCTGCAAATTTCCTGGACATATCAAAAGCCTTTGACACCATTTCCCACCAACTTCTACTAAACATACTTGCTACATACAACCTTTGCTGTTTTGGTTTCTCAGTTATCTATCAAACCATCAACAGACTACTAAATGGAAAAATTAACTCTCCCCTTTACTGCCAGTTGCCACTGGTGTACCCCAAGGATCTATACTTGGCCCCCTCCTCTTTATCATATTTACTAATAACCTTAATACAGCAACCCAACTTGCCTCTACCATACAATATGCTGATGATACTTCCCTCATCTGCTCCACCCCTTCCCCACAAGAACTAAAAGAAAAAATGCAAAAAAACTTTTCTACAAGTTGAATCATTCTTATCAATCCACTAACTCCTTCTAAATCCAAATAAGACAAAATGAATAATATTTGCAAACAAATCTACCAAACCAAACCACCTACCCCTCTCAATTCACACCACAAATTGCACCAAAATTGAACCAACAAACCAGGCCAAACTCCTTGGTATTACAATAGATGACCATCTCAAATTTGATATTCACATTTCTCAAACTATCAAAAAAGTCAGCTGCAAGCTGGATGCTCTCTACAGGTCCAAACCATACCTAACACCCCAAGCCAGACTAGCTACTGCTAGATCTCAACTACTGTCTACACTTCTCTACTGCTCACATATCTATACCAACTTATGTAAGACAGACCTGCACAACCTTGAATCCTGCTATAACAAAATTGCAAAGTTTGACACAGGCCACCCCCAGAAAACCCTTCATTGCTCCGCTCGTCTTCAACTCAACTGGCTAGAACTCCCTAACCTGTTAATCTTAAACCAACTAACCCTAGCCACAAAATCACACACAACCCTCACAGCTGCCCTGCAATATCACCCTTACTCTAACTACAGGTAAACATCAGGTCCCTTAGGTCTTCCAATAAGCCATTGCTCAGTATAACACAGTCACATAACTACCATGGTGACTCCTTCTACTCAAAGTAGCTAAGTCCTGGAATGCCCTTCCCCTTAGCATACATTGCCCCCTTGCTACTCTTCATTTAAAACAAAATTAAAAGAACATCTAAAAAGCAACCGGCTTTGCCCTTGTTCTCCACTGGATAACTCCTCTCTCCTATGCTCATTTTATCTCTACTGTACTGTTTTTTTCTGTATTAAAGCTCATAACCCGCAGTATTTCCCTCAAATTTCTTCCACACAGTCTTTTGGTTTATACATTTTTCTAAAATTCAAAACCAAAATGTTTACTTCTATAACACTGATGCATAGATTTCTCAGTCTAGATCTGCTCACTGCCTGTTATCAGCTTTTAGCTAGTTATCCAGATCCCTGCATTTTACATTCATAATGTTGTTATGACAAAAAAAATTATTGAATCTTTTGATTGTAAAAAATTTGGTAATCATGGTAAATATTTTTCTTATTAATGTAGTAGTGTATATTCTTTTTAACTGTACTGTATCATTATTTTTTTATGTGTAGTTTTTCTCCCTGGTTCTCCACTGAAAACTGCCCTCCAGCCCAGTTGGACACTACCCAGTAAACAAATGTAATAAATAAATACATAAATACATTTCTGTTTTTGTCTATTAGCTCTCATTACCAGGTAGTAGAGAACAAGCTTATGACAGTATTAAGATAATAATGCTTTATATTACTTTTCCAGGGTGACCGCTATTAGATGTACATTTCATGGTAGAAGTAATAAAGCCGTGATACAATCTGTTTTATGGGTCCTCCAATACTCTCCTTTGGACAGATTAATGAATATAGCATTCAACTATGCCTAAAGCAGCAATATAGGACAGTCAAGATGAACTGATTTTGCATATTTTAAAAATGGTTATGGGAAAGTAACACACAGCATTTAGTTCTAAAAATATATTGCTTTTACTAGCTTACCTTTGTATCCTCCAGATAATTTGCTGTGTGTGGTTGACTGTATATAACACTTAGCCTTGCATAGGTTGGCATCATGGGACAGTTCATGGCATCCCACACTTTTAACACCAGCTGAAGAACACCAAATATTGCAGTGACTGGTAGAAAACAAAATGAAAACACTACACAAATGAGACTCAAGAGTAGAAAGTAAAGCAATAAAACATTGCTTATTTAAACACTTTCATTTCTACTTGGTAAAATAGGATAAGACTTCATCAGAAAAAAAAGTAAAAGGGATACAATCTACCATAAAGAGACAGTTTTAAATGAATGGTATTTTTCTCATGCTTTAGAAATGTTGTTAATTGTTTAATTTTGTCATTTCATAGTTTACTGTATTGTGGATAGATAGCACCGTTTGCTGAATCATGATAGCAAATGCAATGCTCCCAATCTTATGTTTTCTTTCTTTCTTTCAGTTTGTTGTTCTGAATTAGGTTCTTGCAGTTTATACATGGTTACTATGATCTCATTAACAGAAATGTATAATGGCTTAGGACGCATCAGTGGTTTTAAATATGACTTATTGAAGCCTCATCAGTAAGGCATAACTTTTCAACATTACACTAATGTAAGACATTTGTTAAAGTACATTTCCCATGTCACAAGTATAAGCTGGCTTAGTTAAACAAAATTAAGCAGCAATAATGCCCAACAGGATATGTGTTACTCTATAAATAATGCACTTTCAGGGGGGTATTATAAGACCTAATGCCACAGGCGGAGGGCCTCTACACCCCTTTAAGGGCATTATTTACACACTAACACATACTCTGGAGGGCATTATTGTACTTAGGGAATGGGCTGTGTGTAAAATTGTTGTGTTTTACTTAGTTATTTTGTATTACTATATTATTTTTTATATATTTTTCATGTAAAATAGCTCATTTGCCCAATGTTTCAAACTTGCTATAGTACATGTAAATGGTGTTGGAGGAAGTATTTACATATAAAATATAGCATTTTCAAAAAATGTCCAGATGTGTACTTCAGTTTTTGGTCCCATACTCATAAAATTTGTGTTTTTTGCCAATCATTGGCGATTGTAGTCACTAAATAATGACAAACATTTGAATTTAAAACATTATTTCATTCAGATAATCCATTCTAACAAAACCCCCATTATTCTAGCTACTTTCTAATCTTGTAAGAACAATAATTAAAATCTGTTCGTATTTTTGAGCCTTTGCCCCCCCCCCTTTATTTTAGGCTTTATCCAGATTTCTTGAGTTAAGAGGTTGAGAAGCATGCATGCCTCTTAATTGCTGCTGCCACTGCTTGATCGATCTCACATTCTCTGTCATACAAACACATTTCCACTTTCATGCATGCGAGCACACGTAATCTCACACACACAGACAGAAACATAAACACATTTGTCCATACACGCGCGTGCACACACGTGCACACACACACACACACACACACGCACACACGCACACACACACACACACACACACACACACACACACACACACACACACACACACACACACACACACACACCACAGACACCACACACATTTCTTTCTTTCATTTTTTTAGTGTTTCTTTTAATTTTACACTTGATATACTGCAAAAGCACTGCTTAGCCAGTAACACAATGGCTTCATCGATCTCACTCTCACTTTCATGCAACACACACAGACATAAACAGACACACACAAACTTTTCTAATTTTTTCCCTTTTTTTTAAATTTTACACTTGATATACAGCAAAAGCACTGCTTAGCGAGCATAAAATAATGTTGGTTGTAAACATCAGTACACTCAGAGTTCCATTGCAGCTTAGCCAATGAAGCAGCAGACTTGTTTTTAGTGGGCATTATTTGTACATTAACACCCTGCTGAAGAACGTTCGATGTTCATCATATTGATCACTGCTGCAGTAGCCTTAGCTATATGGGTTATATCCTGCCAAGGAAATAAAAGCCAGCCAGCTTCCAAAGCTTCAGGGCACCTTCTATGTGTCCAAACTGTCAAGCAGCTTGAGCAAAACTAATTAAAAGACAAGTTTGGGTGCAAAGCCCTTCTGGGCTTTCCTGCCAAGAAAGAGTACACTCCTCTGTGACTTGTGAAGATTGATGGCTGGCTTCTGCTTTCCTTAGCTGGGCAGATAATTTCTCTTTGGAGAAAAAAATCTTATGTTTTCTTATTTTTTATTGATGTTTTCTTACTTTCCTCTTCAGAAAAGTAATTTTAAGGCTCGGACTGCTGTGTTTTAATGGATTGTCTTGAAACTGTAGCATACTTTTAAATGGAGCACTTGTTTATGTCAGTTTAAAAGGAGTATTAACTAACTGATGAAATATTTTCTGTGGGGAAATTGTGATTATTTTTCCATTGTGGGCTGCCATAGTGTTTGAAAGTGCTTTTTACTGTGTTTTTCCTGTAAAAAAAGTAACGTCTGGGACTGGTAGATTTAGTGACATTTGTTGCTTGTTTTCCCCAGGATACAGGCACCATATTTGGCTTGACCATGGAACAGGTTATCAGTCCCATGGCTGGTCCTTCTTCCAGCTGCAAAAAAAAAGTTAGGCGAACAGCCTTTGCCACCACAGTAGGTTAGCAATTTGCCTCAGTCACAGGAAGGTAAGTCTTCTATGGCTATTTGTTGTACCTCAGACTACTTCTCTTTTACCCCAAATCCCTCTGGTGTAGCACCTACAGCCACTATGGACTGGGGTTAGCCATAGGCTTTGCGACTGTTGAGGGACCCTCACTGGACAAGGGAGAGCTATGCTTGTCAGCCTTGGGAGGGAGAGCAGGAAATGTTTCTCTGTTGTGTCAGAAAGCTGTGCCCATCCCTGCAGAAGCAGTGGCTGCCATTAATAACACAGTTGACCCCATTTTTCATGTCAAAAAGAAACAGAAAACCAAGCATATATCTACTCTTCATCAAATTTCTTTGGATAGGACTAGTTTACTGGGACTGGCTCAGAGTTTGATTCAGGATATTGATCCTTCTTGTAGAGTAGTTATTGGTAAAAGAAAGAGATGCCTCCTTCCATGAAGGGATCCAAGATTCTGAATATGAATATGAAGATGCAGGGAGAAACTCAGGGTTTTGTTCTCAGACTTCTGATTCAGAGTCAGAGAAGAGCTCAGTTTCTGATTCTCCCTGTGGGGGGGTTTCTCTTTGTCTGAGACTACTGCTAGAATGTGTCAGTGTTTTTAGTGGGAGAAAAATGAGGTTTCTCAATCCATCAGAAAATGCTGAGTTGCTACAGAAGGATTTTCCAGAACCTATACCTATTCCTCCTGTCCAGTCTGCTTTAGAGAATACGTATCTTACTGCCTGCAATTTTCCTGATAGACAGCCAGCTGTCCCTAAAATGGCAGATGGGGTATATAAAGTTCCTCAGTCTTAAAATGTTATACTCTATTCCCAAACCTGATTCAGAGCTATAGCCTTAGCTGATTCTTCTGCTGCTAAGTGCTTAGTTAATTACAATTCTACTCTTTCTAATAGGGATGGGAAAATATAATGGACTGAGCAGGGCATCAATAAGACTTTGCAGTGTTCACTGTCATCTTTAAAAGCTCAAACAGAATTAGTAGGTAGTCCCAGGAGGCCTTAAGGCTGTACTTTATGTGGATCACTAGGATTCACTTATTTAGGTATGAAAAGAGTTTGGTCCTCTGTAGTCTGAGAGGTGCTGCAGCCACCACCTTGCACTTGGTGAACGTCATGGGGGGGTCTCAGGTGAGATCAAATGGAAAAGAGAAAAACTGATAATGACTGGGTCCAATGTGGAACTGAAGAAACCTCCTTGACCGCTTAGCTATTTTGATGTGAATATAGGGGCATGGATGAGCTGTACTGTGATAATGTGAAATGACTCAGAATGGGCCAGGGTCCTTTGTTTTCTTGGCAGCCAAAGAGGATACAGCCTACCCCTCTCTGCTCTAGTTGAACTTCCTGCATTGTCCTGTTTTGCAGTAGGCTTATTGCCTCTTTTCTTGCCACAGTCTTCTGACAGAATTAGCCATCTGGAATGCATAAGGACTAAGGCATGGGAATGGAGGTGAAGGGTATAACAGGATGAACTGTACTGTACTACTGCAATTACCGCCTAGCTCCCCTGACCCTGATAGTATCACCCCTATAAACCTACTCTCGTTCAGCTTCCAACCAGTGTCCACGTCGCTTATCCGCACCTTGACCAAAAAATTAAAACCCACCACACTCTCCACTGACCAACTCCCTGCCGAGTACCTTCAAAAATCAGCTGATGCCATTGCCTATCCAGTATCAATACTAATTAATCGTACCATAGCAGAGGCAAAAATTCCCACCATTTGGAAAAAATCCTACGTAATCCCACTACATAAAGGAAGTTCCACCATTGAATTCTCCAATTATAGACCAATAGCTATACTTTTTCCACTGGCTAAGATTATGGAAAAGGTATACACAAACAACTCATGCACCACCTAATCCAGAATCACCTCATGGCCGATAACAACATGGCTTACATCCACACCACAGCGCAACTTCAGCCCTACTAGCTTTTACCAATACCATAAATAATAATCGTAACAATAATCACATATCCTCAGCCCTCTTCTTGGATCTTTTCAAGGCATTCGACATGGTGGATCACCAACTTTTGATTCACACCCTGCAATCTTTCTGTCTAAATTCTAATGCCATTCAATGGTTTAAATCCTACCTCAATGGGAGGCAGCAGGCTGGTCTCTGGCAGAACAAGTTCTCTAGCCTATTACCTAACACCCTTGGAGTACCACAAGGCTCCATATTAGGGCCTCTACTGTTTTCCGTCTATATTAACGACTTATATACAGTCATCCCAAATGTCAGTTGTATCCAATACACTGATGACTCCACCCTAATTTGCTCAGCCGCATCTCCTTCAGACTTGAGGTCTGCCACCCAGTCCACCTTTAATACTATAGAAAACTGTCTCTCCAAATGTCGATTGTTGCTAAATCCCCCCAAAAAACTAAAATGTTGTTATTCTCATCAACACAAAGGTCTGCTGCTTTTACCTTCACCATAAATGCAAAAGATGGCACAATAATCTCCCCCAACCCCTCTACAAAACTACTAGGTGTCATTATTGATAATAACCTAAAATTTGACCTACATGTAAATCAATCGATCAAGACCATCAATAAAAACCTGGGTCGCTGTATAGAACAAAAGCCTTCCTTACCCCTCCATCTAAGATTGCCATAGCTCGCTCTCACCTGCTTTCAACACTTCTATATGCTCCCCCTTCTCTCTAATCTAAACAAGACTGTACTGTTCTTAGAAAATGTTAATATTTTCTTGGATTTTCATTTCAAAAAACATCTGATAACCATACCCTCACATGTTAAAAATGCTCAGCAGATTTGTGAAGAACTGCTGAATTTGGAACAGAAAGATAATTACTTTTGGGCAACAGTAGATGTTACTGCTTTGTATTCTAATATTAACAGACGATGGGGTACGGAAACAATGGCTAGAAAATTGGGGGAAGGACCGTGTTCTGCTTTCTTGTTAAATTTATTGGAATTTAGTCTTGCCCATAACTATTTCACATGGAAAAATTTATTTTTTCTGCAAACAAGGGGAACAGCGATGGAGGCAGCTTTTGCCCCATTGTATGCTATCATCTATATGGGCAATTTTGAAAACCAGTTCATGACATTACAAGATTATTATGTGAGAAATGTAGTATACTATAAGAGATACATAGATGACTTACTGTTTATTTGTAGAGGTGATCAGGCTGAATTTGCAGAATTTATGGAAACTTTAAATAACAATGCACATGGGTTGAGGTTTACTTGGGACATTGGTAGAGAGAATGTACCATTTTTGGATGTCATGTTTTATATAAATAATGACAAAAAGGTACAGCACAAACCATACAGAAAACCCACAGCAGTCAACAATTTTTTGCATGCTACTAGCATGCATCCTCCCCATTTGATTGAATCATTACCTTATGGTGAATTCAAATGAATTTTCATGAACACTTCCGAAGTTGATTTAAAGGAAACCAACTTGGATGAAGTATACATGAGGTTAAAGAACAGAGGTTTTGATGACCATATATTACAGAAGGCAAAGAACAAGGTCATAGACATTGGTAGAGTGAAAGAGAAGACTGGTCCCAACCATTATGGAAGAACAGTCAGAGATAACGTAGAAGAAAGTAGGGGTGAAGATGAGAAACTGTTTTTTTGTTACTATATGCTCTGATTTTCCTTCTGTTCTGGAGAAAATTGTCAGGCAAGCCTGGGAAATTGTCTGTGAGGACATTTCCATTGGTGCATGGTTTCCTAAACATATAGTATTTTCTTACAGCAGGTATAATAATTTTAAAGAGTTGTTAAATAGAAAAGGTTCAAAACCAAATTGTTTGGATAAAACAGGTAAAAATGTTGTTACTTACTGCTGTGGAAAATGTTCTATATGCAATCGTGTTCAAAATTCAGATGGGAAAAAGATCAATGCCAAGTTCTATAGGGCCAGAGAATATTATAATTGTGACAGCTGTGGAGTTGTGTATATAATCAGTTGTGACTGTGATCCAACCTTGTGGTATATTGGTCAAACTACCAGGAAGGCCAAAGTAAGAATTATGGAGCATTTGAGGGGATGTGAGAAGACGGAAGCCTGAGACTCCGTTGCCATGCACTTTTGGTCCAGACATCAAGGTTTGGACAAAAGTTTATTTTTCAGTATTCTAGCACATCCAGTGGTTAGTGTGGGAATTTTAAAAGACAATTGAACAGACTAAAGAGTAGAATGATTATCAATTTTCATACATTATGTCCTTGGGGTATGAATTCAGAAAATAATTTGAATATTTAAAATTAATGTAATCTCATAAAAAGAGTACATCATAGGGCTATTAATAGTCATAAAAAAATGAAAATATAATATAATAATGTAAGAACTTTTTAGAATGTATTAAAGTAAATATTGGTAGGAAAAATGAACGTGCATATAGTTAAGGGTTGATTAATATTATGGGTTGGGAGATAAAGAGATGCACAATGAGGATATAAATCACTTTGTATATGTGAATTTGTTAGGAAAAGGTGCTTTACATTCATATTTTTAAATAACTATAGTAAATCAGCTGATGTTGAATAAAGAAAGAATAGTGCACTTTGCTCTTACAAGTACCCCATTGAATACCTGTAACTAATTTAAGCACGTCATTTTAAGTTTTGTACTATATGGAATCAATCAATTATGTACAACAGAAGTATTTAAAAGTTTTTAAAAAGTATTTAAAAGCATTTAAAAATATTTAAAAATTATTTAAAAATGATTTAAAAATCATAAAATGCATTTAGTATGTTCACTATATATTTTTTCATTGAAAACTAGCATATTCAATATATGGACTTATGAATGTATCTTTAAATTAAATGTATTAGTCTGTTTGAAGGAAATGTTCAGCAACTTGCTCATTAGCAATATAATTGTTCATTTATCTAATGGAATGATGTTGATTAATTGAATTATTTGAAAGTTGAATGGTGTATATATATATATATATATATATATATATATATGTATATATATATATATATATATATATATATATATATATATATATATATATATATATAGGGACATATCTGCAATGTAAAAATGTTCCAGTAGAAGGCAAGAAGCCGAGGTACCAGAACGCTTTATTATTAAAGATGTTTTGTCCTGCCAGTGGTGTTCCTGTTTTTGTTCCTGTTCATTTATGTGGCTTCATAGACTGTCTAATCCAATATAAACTTCTGATTATGGCTAGTAAAAGCCTCTATAATCCAGATAATACACCAACTCTTAAAAATATTATCACCCCCCCATAACAATCCGAGACTGCTGCGATCCTTGAACAAACTACTAATTCAGACAATCAAAATTAACAATGTAGCCGGTGATTCCCTCTTTGCAAATTCTGCAGGCAGAGCCTGGAACCTACTTCCAGCTGATATTACTTTGCTCTCCTCCCTATGCCAATTTAAAGCTAAACTTAAACAACATCTAGCACTAAATTGGCTTTGCCTCTGCAACAAGCCTGGCTAACTCTCACCATGAATGTGAATAATCAATTAATCAAACTACTGTTTAATTTTCCCCTGACTGTTACCAGGGTAACTCGAACTTGTGAAGTTGTCTATTCATGTCTGCTTATGTATTCTTTGTAAATACCGTATCTGTAATATGCCTTCTTTGTTATTACTGTATCTGTCTACCTTAGAGCTTTTCTCCCCCGGCCTCCACTGAAAATGGACATTAATCCAGTCGGACTATCCCGGTCAACAAATGTAAAATAAAATAAATAAAATAAAAATAAATAACTGTCTTCACTAACTTATTCTCTGTAATGACCATCCTTACTGAAAGGTGAAGGGACAGGTAACCACCAACTGCCTTCAGAGTGGAACAGCAAAGCAAGTCCTTAGGGAGGAGACCATGGACCCCCCCAACAGGACATTATGGTATATATTACCATTCTGCTGATGGTGCCCACATATGGGTTGATGACTATTTTGAAAGTTACCAAAACCCCCTCCAGCCTCTTCCAAAATCCTTACCGTCTTTTTGCTACTGGCTGTACATGAACCTCATTTGATGCAAACCCTATTACATTCTAGACATTGTACATTGTGGAGGTTAAATTTAACCTCACTAGCTATAAGGGTCTTGCACACTTGCTTTTCTTTCCCCAGTTCATTCTTTGCTGCCTATCTGAAAAAGAGTATTATGTCATAAGAGACTTTCATGCATTCTCAGAAACTTCATGGTGTTTCATAACTATACCAGTGTCTGCTGCCCTGGCTAACTCATCTACTGCCTTGTTGGCAAAGCACATAGTTAGATCAGATAGGCAGAGTAAGGTCAACATATGTGATTAGATGTTTTTTCTTTAGCTCCCCATATGGCAATCCTTCCATCACTTTGTATGCTTCCTATGATGAGTCTCACTGGAACAAGAATAAGAGTGACATATAGTTTAAGGCCTCGGAGTGAACTTGGAGGATGAATAAACTCATTTCCAAAAGTGATTTGTTACCCATGATTTCTTAGTTTGGCAGATGGATGTCAGGACTCTGTGGTGTAAGAGTCTTCTTGATTGCAGCCACACCCTCTATGAGTCAACCTCTGTGGTACAGGTTACAGCGTCCCAGCCTTTTGGAGGGCATAGGATAGTGTCTGGCCATTATGGTACATGGCCATAATACATCAGGGCTCTTCCATGCTGACTCTGTCACCAACCAAACCATCTTGTTGGGTAGTTGAACTCCCAAGAAGTAGACTCTAGTATAAATATGGCTTTGGGGAGGTGTGCAGAGCCAATACAGCTTTATCCCAAATCATTTTAGAATTTCCTCAAACTTGTGAGTCATCTGGAGGAGATGATAGTGCTGGCTATTCATCTAAGTCTTGGTTTTTCATTGGGGTTACCAGTGGGGAAGACTTTGAAGGTGAGGAAGATTCCACAGTCATCATCATCATCAGCCCTCTTCTTCCCATTTTCTACATGGGGTCGGGTTATTGTGCTTACTGTCACCATCTCTCCCTGTTCAATGCCACACTCCTACCTTCTTTGACACTCATACCTGACTGTCGCAGATCTTCTTTCACACAATCCATCCACCTCTTTGCTGGATGTCCTCATTTATTTATTTATTTTTATTTTTATTTATTTTACATTTGTTTATCTGGATAGTCCGAATGGACAGATGTCCTTTTTCAGTGGAGGACCGGAAGAAAAGCTCCACATAGAACAAACAGAGATGGCAAAATACAGAGTATACGGAAAAATACTAACATGGACATCAACATTATTACAAGATAGATTTAGACAACGCGTAGGTGATCTCCAGAAATTTTACAGATTAGTATAATAGACATTACAGTGTTGTAAAGACAGACAATCCATTTTTCAAGAGAACATTCCATAGTTACAAATTTTTCAATATAAATTACGTTGTGTATTAAAGAGAATTACCACTCAACATTGATGAATAGTTCAGAGAGATGATTGTATACAGTGTGTCAGGAGTAATAAGAATAGACAGTGGTAAGTGATATAGTCAGGAATCTATGAGATAAGCAGAAGTAGTGGTAAGGTCAGAGATGGAGAGAGAGAGAGAGAGAGAGAGAGAGATGCTAGTCAGGGGAAGAGCAAGGACACAGCCATTTGTTTAATAGGTAGGCTTTTAGATTTATTTTAAATTGCACTCGGGCTGCTATGTTGGTAATGTTATCAGGAAGTTCATTCCAGACTTTACATATATAATTTGAGAAGAGGGAGTCTCCTGCTTGTATTTCGGCTGCACTGATTTTTATGTGATGTTTATTAGTGGAGTCTAGGGTTCTGTTAGAGGTATAAGGTTGAAGTAATGTTTGTAGTACTGGCGTTTTCTCAGGTTCAAAGAGGATTTTGTGGGCCATGGTTACTTGAATGTAGTGTAGGAGTTGGGGGAGCTCTAGCTAGTTTAATTGCTTGCGTGCAAGGCAGTGACGGGTTCTGGCTGGTAAGCTTGTGGCATATCTGTCTATTAGTGCAATTCAAGTTTTAGTACCTCAGATTTTTGTAGGTTAGTGAGTATGGGAGCTGTGTACAGCAGTGTGGAGATTAGGTGGGTTTGGGAAATGGCTATCTTAGTATTTTTAGTAAAGTAGTGTTTATTTCTGTATAGTGTTCCCAGTTTTTTGATTACTTTTTTTCACAGTTTAGGCAACGTGAATATCAAATTTAAGTTTGCAGTCAATTTCCACTCCTAAAAGTTTGGTGTGAGGGGATGGTGTTATGATGGTGTTTAGTGAGGAGATGGTAAGATGGGTGAGGCAAATTTAGTAGAATGGAAGATCATAAGTTTGGTTTTATTAGGGTTTAATATTAGTTGGGCATCAGTGAGCCAGGACTCGATTGCAAGAAAGGATTCTTGTGCTAGATGCTGAAGCTCAAGAAGTGAGGGAGCAGCACATATCACTGTCGAGTCATCAGCATATTGGATGAGAGGAGCCTGTGGGATTGACAAGTGGAGGTTATTTGTAAATAGTGAGAATAAAAGTGGGCCTAAGATAGAGCCTTGAGGGACCCCTAGCATCACTAGTAAAAGGGGAGATTTCCTTTTACCTTCTTCCTGTCTGCCCCAAATCTTCTTCACCAAATTGTCTTCTGCTTTTCTGCACATGTCTGAACCACAGTAATCTTTGTCTTTGATCTTTTCTGCAATTGGAGCTACTTTGGCTTCTGCTGTTATGTCTTCATTTCTTTGTCTGTCCCACAGTCTGCATCCTACCACCCTTCTCAGGCACTTCATTTCCATCACCTCTAGTTTCCTCATCTGCTCTACCTTTACTGCCCAAGTTTCTGTACCATACAGTAGTACTGGTCACACCACTGTCCTGTACACCTTACTTTTCAGCTTCTTTGGCATTCTTCTGTCATAGACTACACATGAGACTTCATGCCATTTGGCTGTAGCCCCTCTGATTCAAGATTTGACTTCTTCATTCAGACTTCCATTCTCCTCAACCACCTGTTGCAGATACTGAAGCTATCTACCTGTACTACTATCTTCCCTTCTATCTTAATTCTCAGTTTCTTCTGATTTCCCCAGTTTGCTACCATTACCATTGTCTTATCTGTGCTTAGTTTCATCCCATGTGCCTTCAGTTTTGCATTTCATTCTCCTATCATTTGCTGAACTACTTGTTCAGAAGGATCGCCTGTTCACTCATTGTCACACTTTCTGATCAGCTTCTGAGCTGTTTCTTGGGGTTTTCTATTGAAAGCATGGCTGAGCTGAATCTGGTGCCGTTTTCACCATGGGAACCTTTTAAATCCTAACTCTTCTACTGATAGTTCTTTGTCCTTACAGCCTTCAGAATTGTAGAGTGGCTCGGGCCCATTCTTTCTTCACTCTTTTGCTTCTTCCTTCCCACCTGGTTGTTCATCTCCCACTTTTCATCTCTTCCTTTGTGACTTCCTGGATCTGATTCCAATCAGTTTGCTTATGTATTATTTCTACACTGGCTTGCACATAGTCATATCTCATCCTGCCTTTCGTATTTCTTTGGGGTTCAGCCCTTTGACATACTAATTTGTTTTTCCCACTTCTTGCTGGCTTGACCTAGACTTCCTGCACTGTTGAGCCTTCTAGCACCAGGGTTACTGGATGACTTAGGGTGTGCATCATTGTCTACCAGTACCTTCTCCTTTAAGATCTATTTGACCCAGAGTCAGTCTCATCCGGCCGGTAGTGATTTAATCATCCTTATCTTCATTTACCCCTTATTAGTAGGTTCATTGTGTGAATCACTTTTGCCTCATATCAAGTTGGCATAGGCATTGATCTTCCTATACTCAGTTCTTCTTATGCCTGTAGTCGTACTATCTGATGATCCTAGTCTCTCCTTTTCTCACCACATCAATATTTTCTGCTTGATAGTAGTCTAGTCAAGCCATGTTTTGATGCTTCTCTTGTTCTGGATATAGGATGTCCTGCCCCTAATATCTGTCATTCTTCCAGCATGTCGTGCTCTTATGTGCAATTGTAGTTGGCATGTCTTTGTATGCCATTTACTCAAGCTATCCCAGGGCTGCATTTACATGGGTCATGTTGGTTGGAGTTGCGGTCACATAGACCAGTAATACCCTGCATTTTGAACTTGTTACTGCTGAATCACTAAACCAATTAATGTGAGGTAGGCCTGCCCAGTTGTGTCATGTCTGTATTGAAGATATGTCACCACTGTCCAAATGGTGGTCTTTACAACTCTCTCTTAGGGACCATGTAGGCTCTGATGTGTAAGCTCATTATTGCTATTTTGATGAACAGATCTTGGTGGACTGAGAAAGACTCCAAACAGCATTGGAGGTCAGGATTGACTTGACTGTCACAAGACCTAAATATCCACTTGGTCCCATAGCCTGGTAAACAATGATACTATGGCCCCTACTAGGTTTAGTGCGAGGAGGATGTAATGCTGGCATTTACCTTGGATCATGCATTACATTCATGACCATCAAGCTTGCTACTGAGTCAGCATTAAAGTCTAGAACTGATCCTACACAAGCAAAACAACCAGCCTAAATGCCTTTGGTCAGAGCTACCACTGGAATCAACCTTATCAGATCTCATGACAAGACCTGAGCTAGCCGGACACCCGTCTGCGAGTGTACACTCAACCAAAGGGGACCTAACCATGTGAGGAAATCAACATTGAGAATCATGAGTTTAACTCAGAACACTTTCTTGTAGGAGGAATTACCTGATTGACGCAGTGCAGTTCTCATATCCGTTCTCCTGCCCTATGTGTTACATCATTATAACTTCATGTTATCCTCCTTTATCTAGTAGGTCCTGCAACTGCTGTGTGAATGCACTTATTTCCTCACTATCACAACCTTGCTGTGGGGCATAGGCTGAGATTATGAATACTGTCCTATCACTGCAGTCTGCCATCTGCAGTCTGATTGCCATGAGTCTGTCACTAATTCTGATGATATGCCTCACTGCCTTCTGAAGCCTTTGTCTCACCACACTTCCCACATAATTTTCTGTCCTCCTCCTGAGTAGTAGACTCTGGGCCAACCAGTGCTTTTGCACGTCCTTCCACTTGTCTTGGGATACATAGGATGTCCTGCCTCTTATATATCATGTCATTCACTTCAAGCATAGTATGACCCACATTTAGTGTAGCAATCTGTCATTTTGGATTATGTCCAACTTTCACTCAACAGTGCATCCAGGCTCACATGTTAGCAGGTCACGTTTTTTTTTTTTTTTTTTTTTTTTTTTTTTTTTTTTTTTTTTTTTTTTTTTTTGTGACCTGTACTGTCATGGGGCCTAACCACCCCAAGGGAAGAGGGAGAAGGGGCAGGGCACTGTGGGTTTACAGAGGCATTATCAATCACTACACCTAAAATTGCACACTAGAGCAGCTAATACAACCTTACACTTCCTGGGGCAAAGACAGACCAGCCAAAACCGGTCAGATACCCCGGTAACAAGCAAATGACAAATTGAAGGCTGAGACCAGGCGAACAGCCAGATTTAGACTTACCCCAACAGTTTTAGGGTCATTAACTGTGAGATTGAGCCCAAAACAAGAACCATTGGCCAATCCTCATTTTTCAATCATCCCTGTAGTGACCCTACATTTAGTGTAGCAATTCTGTTCATGTTTGGCAGGTTTTTTTTTATGCAATCATAGAGCTATTCCAGAATGCAAAAAGCAAGCACTGGTGTAGTTGAAGTATGTCCAAGGCCCACCTTAGAAGTAATCCCATGTCATTAGAGAAATATGGTAACATGACTGAATAATTAACACTATTCACTGTTTGTCTTTGTCTGGCCAATCGCAGGCAGTCCAAATGCTTCATGAATCTGTGCACATGTTAAACCAAAGTGGATGTCTTTACAATTAAACTTAAGCACTGTTGTTAACTAGAAAGTCAAAACCATTATTGGTTAATAAATGGAAACAGTTATTTCGGGAAAATGTCATTACAACTCTACAAAATCAATGGAAAGTCAATGCCAGTTACCTAGCCTTGGTATGTGTTGACACATATTTGCAGTGGTCTACATAGCCCGGTGAAACAATGTAATTGGTCAACCTCGAAGGTCAAATTGAAATTGATGGGTGGAGGGGATGTAAGAATTTGACCTGGCTTCCAAGCACTTTATGCCAGCATCACTGAAAAAGTTTCACTAGATCAAATACAAGTGTATGGAATTTCAGACAATCAAAGAAGAACAGACCACAAATGCTTTCACAACCTGAGTCAGCATTAGAAAAAATCTATTAAGATTCAGAAGCTCAAAAGGGAAGACAGCCAGGCTATAAATTAAAACCAAATCTGAAATAATACTAAGAACTGATGAAAAGTCAAAATTGGAGGAAAATGAACGCATATTAAGAGTTGATTAATAAGGTTGCAGATTAAAGAACCATCAATTTTGAGAACCATTGTCTAAATTAATTTGAAAAGTGTTCAAATATTGAAAAAAAGTAAGCAGCAATATATCAAAGAGTATCATTCAATTTAAGAATCAGAATGACAATTTAGCCAAATAAAGGTGTGCAACATTTTGAACAATAATTATGTTCAACAAGAATCTAAAAGTGACAAGTTTAAAAGATTAAAAGTTTAAAACTATTTGAAATCAGTTAAAAATCATAAAGTCTAGTCTGGATGAATTTTAGTAAAACAGCTGTTCATGATTGATTCTGAATTACGAAATAAAGAAAGTGGTTGAGACTGGTGCGACTTTTATGGCAATATTGGAATTAGAAAGATCCTTGATTAATGATCAGGAAATTACTGTCCATTCTATATACCCTATATTTAATGATCAGGTATTTAAAGTACTACTAGAAAAAAGTCTCAAGGATATATATACATTGGAATATTCTGCTTTAAATGTCATAGGTTCAAGTAGCTAGTGCAAAGCCCTAGGGCCAATAGATTTCCAATGGTCCCTGCTTTCCCCAGAAAATTATGTGGTCTGGCTGTCAGCAAATAAATGATCCTGGGGAAAACCTTTCCCATCCATAATAACATTTTCTTAAAAATTCACACCAAAAGTCGAATGCTGGTCCTTGACCAAATTAGAGCAATACAGAAATTCCTCCGTATGTCCTTTTAATTTGGCAGTTTGGTCCAGAGCATGCAGCTTGAATTGGATTTCTTTCCATGCCAATTTAAAGTAACTTAACAAATCTAGCCTAAATTGCCTCTGAACAAGTGGCATTCACAGATTAGAATATTAATCAAAGCTTTTAATTTCCTTTGAGGCCAGAATACTTGAAGTAAATTGTCTATCTTGTCTTATGATGTCTTTTAAGTACATCCTAAAGGCTTGTCTTTGTAATTTGTATGGTACCAGTAGAGGGACAATTCCCCTCACTGAAATGAAAATCAGTGGAGACTCCCGAAAGGATTACTAATAAAAAAAAATATAAAGTAACTACTTTCCCTGTGACAGTCCTTACTAAAGGTAGGGAAGGTAAACCAACTGCCTTTGGTGAACAGGAAAAGTCTTACCAAGGATCAGAGCCCTTTTGGCATTATGGCCATGTTCCAATCTGATTGCCAATAGGCCCTTTTGAGATTAACATCTAAAAGCCTCACCTGCCAAAATCAGCCATCTAACTACATTGGCCAAAGAACTTCTTTTAGCAACTATAAAAATAGAACAAACATGGGATAAATAAACTATCTTATAGTCATATACAAAACTTCCAAATATCTTATGACAAATCGCAAGAAATCCATGCAAAGTGATCAATGCATCTCAAAACTTATTGCAATAACCTAGAAAAGTTGCTGACTGGTAAAAAAAGACTCGAAAACTTGCAATAGTAAACAGAAAGGAGAAAAGATCATGAATGGGATGAAATGGAAACTAGAAACTCTACAATCCAAGTGAAGAAAGGATAGTGAATCACATGAAAAAACAAGATGAATATTATTAAAGAGAGGAAATTGGGAAGAATAAACATGATTCCAGAAGATTATGGTCAGGTTTCTTGTAAGAGTGAATGTGGCTCGTGGTAAAGTCAGTAATGGCCATCCCTCCATGTGAATTGTGAAGTGTGTGGTTCAGTGTCCGCTTTGGGGGCTGTGTAGTGTTGCTTGGTTGCTGTCTGGGTTGTCCTGTGTTGTGCAACCAACCATCTTTTGGAGGTAGATCCCACATGAGTAAATTTAAATTGAGCTTTGGCCCACTGCTGAGCCTAGTGATATCCAAACATGAATTTCTCTATACTTCATGGCACTGAGTAATGTATCTGCTTATTTAATTAATATTTCATTGCTAGTTTGGTACTATAGGGAAAGATCCACCACAGATTACACACCTTTCCCATTAATAATAGGGTAAGGTATATATATATATCACCATATCTATATTAATAGCCACATCCTACTACTTTGACACTCAAACCACACACCGACAACCATCACCAACACCACAACTCTCTGGATAACCTCAATTCATATTACTATTAATCTAATTTACCTAGTTTTCTATCTGGATATCCAACGACAGACCTTACATGAGGACCGAAAAAAATCCCATCAACAAACAGAGACACAATACAAAATCAAAACCCACACAACAAATTTCTACAATAGTTGACACGAAGTCTCCGATCTAACATTAGTATAATAGACATTACAGTGTTGTAAAGACAGACAATCCATTTTTCAAGAGAACATTCCATAGTTACAAATTTTTCAATATAAATTACGTTGTGTATTAAAGAGAATTACCACTCAACATTGATGAATAGTTCAGAGAGATGATTGTATACAGTGTGTCAGGAGTAATAAGAATAGACAGTGGTAAGTGATATAGTCAGGAATCTATGAGATAAGCAGAAGTAGTGGTAAGGTCAGAGATGGAGAGAGAGAGAGAGATGTTAGTCAGGGGAAGAGCAAGGACACAGCCATTTGTTTAATAGGTAGGCTTTTAGATTTGTTTTAAATTGCACTCGGGCTGCTATGTTGGTAATGTTATCAGGAAGTTCATTTCAGACTTTACATATATAATTTGAGAAGAGGGAGTCTCCTGCTTGTATTTTGGCTGCACTGATTTTTATGTGATGTTTATTAGTGAAGTCTAGGGTTCTGTTAGTGGTATAAGGTTGAAGTAGTGTTTGTAGTACTGGCGTTTTCTCAGGTTCGAAGAGGATTTTGTGGGCCATGGTTACTTGAATGTAGTGTAGGAGTTGGGGGAGCTCTAGCTAGTTTAATTGCTTGCGTGCAAGGCAGTGATGGGTTCTGGCTGGTAAGCTTGTGGCACATCTGTCTATTAGTGCGATTCAAGTTTTAGTACCTCAGATTTTTGTAGGTTAGTGAGTATGGGAGCTGTGTACAGCAGTGTAGAGATTAGGTGGGTTTGGGCAACGGCTGTCTTAGTATTTTTAATAAAGTAGTGTTTATTTCTGTACAGTGTTCCCAGTTTTTTAATTACTTTTTTTCACAGTTTAGGCAATGTGAATATCAAATTTAAGTTTGCAGTCAATTTCCACTCCTAAAAGTTTGGTGTAAGGGGATGGTGTTATGATGGTGTTTAGTGAGGAGATGGTAAGATGGGTGAGGCAAATTTAGTAGAATGGAAGATCATAAGTTTGGTTTTATTAGGGTTTAATATTAGTTGGGCATCAGTGAGCCAGGACTCGACTGCAAGAAAGGATTCTTGTGCTAGATGCTGAAGCTCAAGAAGTGAGGGAACAGCACATATCACTGTCGAGTCATCAGCATATTGGATGAGAGAAGCCTGTGGGATTGACAAGTGGAGGTTATTTGTAAATAGTGAGAATAAAAGTGGGCCTAAGATAGAGCCTTGAGGGACCCCTAGCATCACTAGTAAAAGGGGAGATTTCCTTTTACCTTCTTCCTGTCTGCCCCAAATCTTCTTCACCAAATTGTCTTCTGCTTTTCTGCACATGTCTGAACCACAGTAATCTTTGTCTTTGATCTTTTCTGCAATTGGAGCTACTTTGGCTTCTGCTGTTATGTCTTCATTTCTTTGTCTGTCCCACAGTCTGCATCCTACCACCCTTCTCAGGTACTTCATTTCCATCACCTCTAGTTTCCTCATCTGCTCTACCTTTACTGCCCAAGTTTCTGTACCATACAGTAGTACTGGTCACACCACTGTCCTGTACACCTTACTTTTCAGCTATTTGGCATTCTTCTGTCATAGACTACACATGAGACTTCATGCCATTTGGCTGTAGCCCCTCTGATTCAAGCTTTGACTTCTTCATTCAGACTTCCATTCTCCTCAACCACCTCTCACAGATACTTGAAGCTATTAACCTGTTCCACTATCTTCCCTTCTATATCATTTCTCAGCTTCTTTTGATTTCCCCAATTTGCTACCATTACCACAATATTGTCTTTAATTAGTTTCATCCCATGTGCCTTCAGTTTTGCATTTCGTTCTCCTATCATTTGCTGAACTACTTGTTCAGGGTCTGCCTGTAATGCCACATCATCTGCATACAGCAGCTTTGTTGATCTGTCCTCTCTGACCTGTTTGCTTAGTTCATCACCAGTATGAACAGCAGTGGGCTCAGAGCTGAACCCTGGTGCACATCCACTCCCACTGGGAACCCCTCTTTAAAACCGAACACCGTTCATACTTGAGTCATTGGGTCCTTGTACATAGCCTGCACTAATTCTACCAATGTTTCTGGGACTCACTGCAAACATCAGGTCAGTTGTGCTGCATCCTGATCTGAATCTGAGCTGCTCATCTCCCATCTTACAGTCTACATTGTCGTGTGTGAAAAAGGTGTTCTGAGATCTGATTCTGATATCAGTGAAGCAATGCTATTAGGTCTAAGTCTGGGAAGTGCAGACTCTTTAGATAATGTCAGTCCTGGTGGTGGTTAAAGATCTCTGTTTTACGGACTTTGCAGGAAACAGGCTGGTATGAGTCCACTGGTGCTGACCTTTTGGAGGCCTGAGCATGTGGAATTGCAGGGGAAAAGAGACTCCTTGCCTGAATGAGGCTCAGGAGTGCATTTCAGCCTGTCCATCTCTAGATAACCCTTCCTATCTTTAATGATCAGGTATTTAAAGTACTACTCAGAAAACAAGCCTCCTCAAGGACACGGTAAGCATTGTGAATGATGTTCTTGCCTTTACATAGGTTCATAGGTTCATAGGTAGGTACTAGTCTATTGGCCCTAGGGCCTATATAAGTCTAGCCAAAAAGGCACCCTGGCTTTCACCACCCAAGAAAATTATTTTCCTGTGCCCCTGTCGAGCAGAACCACAGAGGTGATCCCTGGGGTGAATTTCCTATTTCCCATCCAATCATCAAGATTTTTCTTGAAGAGTGCTAATGAGGAGCTTTGTTTGATATAGATAGGTAGCTTGTTCCAGAGTATGGGAAGTCTCTGGGACAGGAATCTATCCCTCCAGCATGTTCTGTTTATTTTGGTGACAAGATTTAGGTCCCTAGAGCATGTAGCTTGGCGAGATTGGGATTTCTTTAAGTGGAGCATGTCCAACAGCTCTGAGTTTGACATAGCTTTGTATGTTAGGCAGATATTGCCTCTGAGTAGGCGATATGCGACAGAGTAAAGCTGGAGTTTTTTGAGATGGTCTACGTAGGGCAAGAAATAGTAGTAACGTAGTAAGAAATGACGGGTTAGTCCTTTCGGTTTGCAGAAAGGGCCGTTTGAAGGAATGATTGTCCCCTGTCAAAGGTGAGCACATATATATCAATATAGGTATATATGGACATACATGTGTAGATGGAACTGGGAATGTAACCACAACATATATGTCCACATGCATCATTGATAGGTTTAAGAGACCCAAACAACATACATCTGGCATGGATAGGAATCCCCCCCCCAGCCAAATACATCTGTCCACAATACAATACTAACCTTAGCAGATCCCATAAGCAGGACCCTGCACGACAAGGGCAGTACATGTTAACAGTACTCCATCCCACATGTAGGATGTAAGGCTGGCATTACTAACATATCATGCAGTACAGTCAAGTGACATGTCATGCTTGGGGGAGCCCCCTGAGCAGGAGCAGTAAGTAGCTGGGATCCCTCATACAATCCAATAAACCTATACCTGACAATGGATTCGCCAGTGTTGGCAGGGACATCCACAAACCCACCATGTCAGCTGGGAACTATCACCCAGTAGCCTGATAACCGTCGTCTGCAGGGACATGGAACATATCAACAATGAACCCATGGCCAATGTCACTGGTTATCTCAACACACAGCACCCCGTCAATGTTGGACTTGTCATAGGCAGAGAATACAACCTGAACCTGGTATACTTCCTTAACCCAATCATGACAGGTGTAGATGAGGGTTAGGA
Source organism: Protopterus annectens (assembly GCF_019279795.1). NCBI lineage: Eukaryota > Metazoa > Chordata > Ceratodontiformes > Protopteridae > Protopterus > Protopterus annectens. Next base: position 1,998,648,385 of record NC_056725.1, on the reverse strand, counting down.
GGTGCTCAATGCCTATGTAAATCATAGCAGGCTTTTGTACACCATCCCGCTTGTAGGAATGTGTGTACTTGTTATGGGATCTACCTCCATTCACAGGATATGTTTTCACCAGGACTGCTTGGCATATGCCAACATACCACAGGTGCCATCCCATGGGCATACAGTCCTTCACAGGTCATAGATGTGTCAATGCCCTCCTCCACACTGTTGAGGTGTGCAGCACTACTGGGGTTGCTATAACTCAGTGGGTGTGGCTGTTGTGGACATGACTGCCATAATTGCAGTTACTGTTGTGTCTATCCCCCCACATAGCTGTCTGTAATACTGTACAGTGTATGTAATCAGGTTGTTAGTTGTTGTTTACACCATTCACAGTAGTTGAGCGCCTCACACCATCGTAAGGGTAGGGCTATGCCACCGGCATTGGCACACACATGTTACTTAGGTGAGGATCGCAGTAGAGTAGGGAGAGGAACATACATCCTGCTGTTAGCATGTTCAGTGTCATCCACATTGCAGACTGCATATATAGCACTGTATGGTTGTGCCTATCCTGTCTTGGTGGGATTACATGTGCAACAGTTGTGTTACCTGCATGGATACATATCTCCATGTGTACAGTCCTGTACCTGTACTGCATCCTAACCAAAGGCACTGTGGGTTGTACCCAGCCATGGCATGTGTACCACCCACTACACTTACTGGTGTCCACTGTAGAAGACCTGCTGATACCACTACACCCATTAGCCATGTGGCACATGGACAAACACAGCACAATCCGAACAGATACTGGTGACAACAATACAACATTGTTAATTGCAGCTATGATGCATCATGGCTGCACAGCTACACCTTCCAAGATATTAGCATTTCACTTTACTACTGACAACATGCTACACAGTATTCCATTGCTACACTGTTGTACAGTCACCCTGTGCATCAGAACCATGTTAGCCTGTCCCTGCATCAATGTTACAGATGTCAGAGAGTGGCACAGGTATCATCATATGCACAGGGTTTGTTGTTGGTTTGCCAGAGGCCTAGGCTGAGCCATACAATTGACAACATGTGTGTGTGTGTGTGTGTGTGTGTGTGTGTGTGTGTGTGTGTGTGTGAAGAGACTGAGTACTGTTATGGGCCACTGGTGATGTTGTGTGTGCAGGTATGTGGTTGCCCTAGGTTAGTTGTTTATGTGTGTGTATCTGCATGCACACAGTTCCTCCATGTGGCTGTCCTATACAGGGAATTGTGGGACAACTGCAGACTGTACCTGGCAGGGTTTGCAGTTCACCATCTCTGGCCTTGGACAGGGGACCTTTGCCTGGCAGGGGTGCTACAGGCAGTATCAGGTACAGAGCCAGACCGAGTACTGTTCCCTCGAGTTTGACAGACATTCACTGGATCCAGGTCCCTCCTGGGACTTGCCAGGACCACATGCACCTGGTCTGCTATGACGGACTGTGGATGCCCCCCCCCCCCACAGTGCTGGGGCTGGTACTGCCACTACGGGAGTGGCTGTGACTGGTTGGACATCCACGGTGACCTCCAGCTGCTGTTGTTGCTGACATACATCCATGTGTCCATCACAACCATCCTGCCCTGTCTTGATACATGGACATGACATTATGGATGAGTTCCAATGTCTCACCCCACCATCTATCCATGACCTCGGTGTAATTATGGATGGCACCTGCTAAGTCATGGATGCTGTCAGTTACAGAGGTGTGATGAGCCCTCTGTGCCCTTAGACCCTGCATGGTGTACTGTTCCATTCATGCCTGTACCTTCATGACAGTCTGGAACATGCATGTGGTTGAAATAGGAAAACCAAAACAGACCAACTTTAAACTTGAAAAATAAAAAATGAGACAAACCGGCACAGCCACAAACAGGTTTATTGTAAGCGCTTTCATACAGCAAGTGCTTATACTTCTGCAGACAATTTGTACCCAAACCTCCCTGTTTAAATAGCATCGCAATTAAATTAATAACCCAATTAGTCAACTCATTATTCAATTAAGAACAGAGTATATATAAATGTTAAAAATTTGAATATGAGAACATATGAACCTACTGGACATAATTTGGACTTCTCCTAAAAGGAAACATTGTGCCACCACATCTCCACAATGTGATACATGAATCAATTCATTAAACATATAGAAGAAAATGTAAAAAATATAAATATAAAAAATAAAAAATGAAATGAAATTAAATTAAACATCACATCTCCTGTTAAAAACTAGGTATCTAGAAGACATTGCTTACATACTTTGTACTAAACATGTCATCTAGCCAATGCCCTTAGTTTTAATAAGCATTTGATGGAACATTTTTCATTAAGGCCTGGATGGGTATGTGCATCAGTCTGGAGTTGCCAGATAAGTTCTCATTCTTCTAATTTAAGGTTCCATGGTTGAAATAGATGTGGCACATCTGCCAGGGGCATGATGACCAGCAGTGCTCCTACGAACACCACTACACATCTGCCTATATGATACCCTGCCAGACATCTGGCTATGGCTGCTGTGTCCTGACACACATGCCATATATACCACACTGTCCTGGCCCATGCCAACCATAGGCTGTCCCTCAGCTACGGCCAACAGTGATGAGGTGTGTAGAGGCAGTGTGACTGTGTGCTGGATGGTGTGGATATGTGTCGGTTGCCAATTGGTGGCCCAGCGGCAGCCCCTGATGACCCTTCCTGTGCCTCAACACACCTATCTTCATGGTCACTGTCTGTATCAGTGACATCAGATTCCCTGCGGGGGGACCCAGCCACACCTCACCACCTGTGAGGGGAAAACAGGGAACAGACTGTAAGAGCTGTACAACACCGCTAAACAGAAAATACACACACACACACACACACACACACACACACACACACACACACACACACACACACACACACGTGTGCAGACATGGCCACACACACAGACATACACACATGCAGTCAACATACATAGCAACCCATACACTCCACCAGACAGCACCTACACACAGCTCCCGCAACCCCATAATACACTCAATAGCAGGCAATGGTGCATTGCAGTATCACACACATACCTGTAATTACACACATATCAGCATGCAGGACATGTGGGGCTCAACAGCATGCAGTGCAACTGTAGTCAATCCCTGTTACCAACATTTACATGGCTGTGATGCATGGCTTCTGTTTGCAGGTGATGGCCCTCCCCATGGAACCCACTGCACCCATTCCACAGCATTGCTGTGCATCTGTTCAGCACCCTGGCATATACTGTGCACCATACCACACAGTTGTACACACCATTGCAGGATGTGTCTCTGTGGGTCAGGTGTGTTTCCGCTGCTGCTCACAGCCTCTGTGTGCTCCTGGATCACATGTGGACACATGTGTTTAGTGAATGCTTGATGTGTATTCACATATGTCATCATCAGTGGTGCATGTATGAGTGGTAGACTACCATTAGACCAACCACAGAGACAATGTACCGTACCTATGGTGAGTGTAGAGACCATTATTGACCATGATTGGGCCCTGGCTGATGTTGCCTGTGGTACACATAGGTTCATAGGTGAGTACTGGTCTATTGGTCCTGGGGCCTACATAAGCCTAGCCACAGGGGTTCCCTGCCATGCACCACCCACTAATGTTATTCTCCTGTGCCCCTGTCAGGCTGTGGCACAGACATGTTACCCAGGGTGTATTCTCCATTCCCCATCCAGTTGCCAAGTGTTTCTGTAAAGAGGGCCAATGACATGTATGGGTATTCCATTCCAGAGTGTGGGGATTCCCCAGGACAGAGCCCTATCCCTTCAGTATGTTCTGTGTAATGTGTTGATTAGGGTTAGGACCCTGGAGCATGTGTTAGCAGAGGGAGTGGGATGTCATTATATGTAACATGTTCAACTGCTCTGTGTATGACATAGCTGTGTATGTTGGGCAATGTGCACTGGAGTGTAGCCACAGTTGTCTGAGATGGACTGTGTATTGCATGTGTTTGAGGCTAGTAATCCCATTAGTGAGGTGTGTGCTGTGTCAGTGCATATGTACAGCATGTATTATGGGTAGGTGTGTTAGATGTGTACATGGCCTATACCTTAGCTATGACATGCACAGTGAATTGCCAAGCATAACCTTAAACCATACTCACCAGCATCTGGCCGCTGCCTTGCTGGCATCCCAGAGGTACCTACATTGAGATGGAATAGAGTTGATGCCAGTGGCCACAGCTGTGGCATTACTACAGGGTGGCTGCAATATTACAGTACAACAACAGCTGAAGTCCACAATACTACAGTTTATGTATTACTGCTTATCGGTACTACACAGCAACATACCCCACATCTCACATATGCATGGTCTACCTGTACAGATGCATACACTACAGTAGTCTACTGATATGCCCTGGAACCTTACCTGCATACTCAATGTGTGGTGTGTGAGTAGCACCCACCTCCATGATTGTATAAGTCTGGAGCTCTTGCAGGCGGGCAGGTGCTACCAGGCTGATGAGCAGCTCCTCCACTCTGGTGAGAGGAGGATGGATGTTATGGCCCCCCCAGTTGCAAGGTGGTCACCCCGCATGGCAGCAGCACGACGACATACTTGCTGGAGCAGGTCACTACAATGGTGGTGGACCTGCTCATAAGTACGGCTGTACATCCCCACCTCATTCACCCTGTGGACCACATCAGTCCACATGGCTGTTCTTTCCTGCTGGTCCATGCTTGTCAGTGAGAACAACAGCTGATAGTTGTGGATGATGCTGGTGATGGTGATCTCCTCTTCAGCGGCACTGTAGGTGGGGTTCCTCGGGTGTGCCATACTCCCTGAAAGACATAATGATGGAAATATGTCTGAGCATTTCATATGTCAAGTTTACCATAATACTATACACATATCAGTCTCCCGCCACCATATCAGTGCCAACATAATGTTCACACTATGCTAGTGATATGTGTCCGGTATGTGTACCATTGGGCCATATATTGTATTGTATAACACTTTCTGCTATGTGGTTATAGACATGCTCCCTGTGGGGACACTAGAGTTGCAGGGCTGTTACAGGATATTTCACCTACATGCCATTGTCACTGCCACTATATTTCCACATATGCATGTGGTAGGCCTGCTATGTGATTGCTACACATCTGCCATTCTGTAGTATTGGGGATATCTATACATGCTGTTGGACATATTCTGGGATTGTGTGGACTATTACAGCCCACATATGTTCCATGACAGCTGCACACCAGTATGTGTAGGAGTTATTTACCAGCAGGAACACCACTCCAACCTAATGTGCACATGTTACCAGACCACATCACATCTGTGGCCCAACATGGAACCTCATTATCTCCTGTTCCATCATTACCTTCATGTGGAACCACCTCAGGGGATGGTGCCCCCCCCCCATGGAGCACACACAGACATGTGTCTGTCACCCAGTTAGGTTACGGGTATTGTGTATAGGGAGCTCCACAGAGACATGGGGTATGTGCTATATCACCTGGAGGCATGCAGTACACATACACAAGGTTCAACATGCATGTCTCTCCCACCCAGCACACAGCCCAGGCACCTTTGTCCATGTAGATGCTGTCGTGACTGCCCATGGGTGGGCACCATGTTCCCTTTGTTCCCATGTGGAGGCTCAATGGCCTCCACATTCCAAATGTAACTACCCATTCACAGTGTTTAACCACCACATGTGTCATATACCAGCCCTGTATGCTGTCTTGTTTGTCACCCAACCAGACCTACATACCAATATGTGCCTAATACACTTCACCAACATATATATCCCACCATCTCATACAACTGCAATGTGTTCCCAACATGAGTTACACACCTCACTCCACACTCCATCTTGCAACCATGCACTGGCGTATAGGTATGTTGTGTATTGATGTGTGATGTTCTCTCACACGTCATGGCAGGGGAAATGTATTGACATGTATATATATATATATATATATATATATATATATATATATATATATATATAAATATTACATTTTGGAAAGTCAGATGATGCCTGAGGAGTGGAGAAAAAGTGTTTTGGTACCTATCTTTAAGAATAAGTGTGATGTGCAGAGCTGCAGTTACTACAGAGGGATACAATTGATCAGTTACAGCTTGAAGTTATGGGAAAGAGTAGTGGAACTCTCGGTTAAGAAGGGGGGTGATGATTAGTGATCAGCAGTATGGTTTCATGCCAGGAAAGAGCACTACAGATGCAATATTTGCTCTGAGAATGTTGTGGGAGAAATACAGAGAAAGTCAGAAGGAGTTGCATTGTGTCTTTGTGGACTTAGAGAAAGCATATGACAGGGTGCCTATAGAGGAGTTGTGGTATTGTATGAGGAAGTCAGGAGTGGCAGAGAAGTAAGTAAGAGTAGTACAGAATATGTACAAGGGTAGTGTGACATTGGTGAGGACTGCGGTGGGAGTGACAGATACGTTTAAGGTGGAGGTGGGATTACATCAAGGATCAGCTCTGAGCAATTTCTTATTTGCAGTGGTGATGGACAGGTTGACAGATGAGATTAGACAGGAGGCCCCGTGGACTATGATGTTTGCAGATGACATTGTGATATGTAGTGAGAGTAGGGACCAGGTTAAGGAAACCCTGGAGAGGTGGAGATATGCTTTAGAGAGGAGAGGAATGAAGGTCAGCAGGGCTAAAACAGAATATATGTGTGTAAATGAGAGAGAGGGCAGAGGAATGGTGAGGATGCAGGGAGAAGAGTTGGTAAAGGTGGATGAGTTTAAGTACTTGGGATCAACAGTTCAGAGTAATGGTGAGTGTGGAAGAGAGGTGAAGAAGAGTGTACAGGCAGGGTGGAATGGGTGGAGAAGAGTGTCAGGAGTGATTTTCGACAGACGGGTACCAATAAGAGTGAAAGGGAAGGTCTACAAGAGGGTAGTGAGACCAGCTATGTTATATGGGTTGGAGACGGTAGCATTGACGAAAAGGCAGGAGTCAGAGCTGGGTGTGGCAGAGTTAAAGATGTTAAGATTTACACTGGGTGTGACTAGGATGGACAGGATTAGGAATCAGTATATTAGAGGGTCAGCTCAGGTTGGACAGTTTGAAGACAAAGCAAGAGAGGCGAGATTGCGTTGGTTTGGACATGTGCATCAACACTTTTAGAGCAAACATCACATCTGTAGTGTTTTTCTGGCATGAAGATCAGTTTAACCATTCCTCAGGCATCCTCTCACTTTCCAGGTACACGAGTGTGATAGTGAGATGTTAGGTTAAGCAATGTTATGTACAAGATACTGTGACATTAACACAAATGCTACTTTTCATCTGTAATTGTTGAGTACTAATTGAAGGCCTTGGCCTGGACAGCATAGTATGGTATATATACACATTGCTTTGCATTCATGACTGATTATGTATAGTACAGGAGTAAAGGTTATCTGTGTATGCATACCTGTGTGTCATGTCATAGGTTCACAGTGACACAAAGGAGGGACTCTGCCTAACCTGGACTGGGATTGGTTCAAGTCTCGGCGGTATGCCACTAGTAGAGCTGCATATGGCTTCCAGTTGCTGCAGGTGTTTGATGATTAGGTGGGCTATATAAAATGTTTTTCTAACCACTATCAACTTGGGTCCCCAGGTCCCTAATTACTTATTCTGTACTTAATGGATTTTGCCAAAGGGATGACCTCTGGCACCAGTTGTCTGTTTTGCCCAGTTTGCAATCATCTGAGAACTTGGTCAGCCACAGTCCTTCTGTGTTGGCCTGTACCTCCGATAATACCATACAACAAGAGAGGTCCGGACTAAGCCTTGTGGGACACCACTTGTAACTGGTTTGAGGTTGACTGACATGGCTCCAGCAATTCTAACCATGTGGGTTCTGCCCTTGAGCCAGTTTGCAACCCATCTAGTGACATAGGGGTTTATATTTAAGCTGGTGAGCTTATCTATAATGCTCGAGTGGGGTATTGTATCGAAGGCTTTTGCGAGGTCCAGGTAGGCTGTGTGGACTACCTTCCATTCGTCAATGGCCTTGGTGACTGTTTCAAAGAAGTCGACCAGGTTTAAGAGGCAGGATCTGCCCTTAACAAAGCCGAACTGGGTAGGATCCAGTGCCTGTAGGTCCCCAATATCTTTATTTATAAGGTCCATGATGATCCTTTCCATAGCTTTTGCAGACCAAGCTAGTCAGGCTTATGGGGCGATAGTTTCCAGGATCTATTGAGGCACCACCTTTGTGGAGAGGGACCACTGTTGCTGTTCGCCACTCTTTGGGTACATATCCTGTAGTAAGGCTGAGATTGAACAGTAGTTTTATGTTTGGGTTTAGCTCTTCTTGGAGTTCATGTAGGGGCGAGCCGGGACACCGTCTGGTCCCATTGATGCTGTGTTTTTTGCTTTGGAGAGGGCGGCTCTTACCTGAGCATCTGAGATGTCAGGGGGGCAGCACTCTGCTGGGATAGATATTTGCCCTTTTGGTGGGGAGGGGGGGGAGTTTGCACTGAACCTGTCAGCTAGCATGTTGGCAATGTCTGTGGGTTCGGTGTATTTTTTGTCATTTTGAATGTCCTTTGAATTGTGGGTGGGTATATGTTTAATGTCAGTATTCTCACTGGTGGGTATGGTTGGCAAACTACACATTACACAGGTGCCAGTTGAAGGGCTTGTGGCTGAGAGATATACTTTGCACCCAGTACTTCCACACTACTTCTACATATGTATGGCTACTGATACCGTTTGTGTGTGTATATGTGTATGTACCTATATATATCTCATATGGCTATATCTATCTATATGTATCTATAGATATATACATCTATATATATATATATATATATATATATATATATATATATATATATATATATATATATATACATATATATACATACATATGAACATATGTATTGTATCTATATAAAATTGATGTTATATGAGTATGTGTGAGTCATACATTAATATATATCTATCGCTGTCTGTCTACATTTATAGATATATATCTGTCCATATGTCCATGCATGTTCGGCTCATAACACAAATTGATATCACTTGGCAATTGTCATGGATGATTGCAGCATTGAAGTCAGTAACTAGTGGCAACACTTTTGTGTTTCAGACTTCATCTCCTTCTACATATGTGTACTAATACATATAACTGTGTAACTAGCAACATTTTAAGTGTATCAGAGCATTAGTTGACATATATCCCTATTTGTACCCACAGTGTGGCATACTTTGTCCAGACTTCTTGCATTAACAGGTTATGTGGTGTGATAATAATACATTTCCTGTACTGTTGACTGATTGTGCTGCATGATATGTTTGTGAAAACATCAGGTTATGAATATCTGCCATGATTTAGTGGTAAATCACTTTGTGTATGGAGTGAAGAGTCCTGGGTTCGAGCCTTGGAGAGGCAGGTTATTTTGTTGCTGGGCAGAACAAGGGACATTGGCTACAGAGTGATTAAGACACTTTTAAGGGATTGTAAGTGGGTTTGCAGTTGTAAGCGGGTTTGTGCAAGTTTGCATGATGGTAAGCACTGCCAACCACTGCTTATGTTTCCTTACAGTCAGCTTTGAATTTCTCAACCTGTATAGGCATAGCTAACCACCCCCCGCGCAAACCCATGCAAACCTACTTACCCCTGCTTAATGTTGCCTACTGCCGCTTACCCCGTGCTAATTCCTTTAAAAGAAAAGAAAAGGGGGTTGATAGGACAGTGGTGAAAAATGAGGCACAAAGAAGGAAAGACAGTATGGACAATAGATAGGCATGTGCAGGAAGGGTATAGGAAAGGTCCATACCTGCTCATTTCTTCTACAGCAACAGCTGTGCATATACACTATATTTGCAGGTAGATTTGGACCCTCAAACCCCTGGGGGAGGGATGAGGACGACATATATTCATTGTGATGAGAATTAAACCAGATTACATGTGTCCAGTGGACATGTGTGTGAAATGGACAGCTATGTGTGGGGTGTGATTTTTTTTGTGGGACCAGATTGCCCTTTTTTTCTTTTTCATGTGAGAGTGGGATATTGGGGAGGGGTAGTAGGTATATTTGGTGAGGTAGGTTGGTAGTTTAACAGACATGACACACAAGATGCTTATGATACATGTGGGGGGTAAACACTTTGGACAGAGAGGTGTTTGGAAGTTGCAAGCCCATGAGCCCCCAACTGCAAACAGTGGGACTGAGGTCCCCACCCATGGGCAGTCACCACTGCACATTCATGGCCCAGAAGGTGGCTGTGCTGGGGGCTGTGTAGGAGGGGCAGGCTCACCCCCTAATAGCACCACTCACCCCTCAAGCTGGCACAGCCACTCTCAATACTCCAGATCAAGCTCCTTATACACCACAGCCTGGACCTGTTGACAGTTGACAGGTTCCCCTCCACCCCCGATCCAAGGGGGTGGGGTGAACCCATCCCCTGCAGCCATTCCACCCAAAGGTGGTGCAGGGCTCATGGAGGAGGAGGTCCCAGGCTGGGCCTCAGATGTGCTGGTGCCCGGTGCCATGGCCAGCTGAGGTGGGACTGGTGGGTCCACTGGGACTGGCCTTCCCATATGAGCTGTGTTGTCACAGGTGTATGACAGATATGGGTTAGTAACAGTCAACAGCATTCAGGATTAGTTATAACAGTATGCATAGGTATTCCCATTAACCCAACACACCAGATTTAACACAGTTGCAGATCAAGCAGAACACATGCATATATGGAACAACAGTGGCCATTACAGGTGCATGCAGGTTTCATTGATGGCAACAAGCCACCAATATGGGTGTATTTTCACATGGCACATGCATAGAAACAAATGTGAATATTTATACACAATTAGGACATATGTCCCAACAAAAGTGTGGAGTATACACATACCAGTTGAGGAGTGTCATTGGTTATTATGCACATATGGTAGGGGTGAAAGAGAGACTTCAATTAACAACTAATATATCCTTGTAGTTTACACAACATTCTTAGTCACTGCAGTGGTCTTTCCCTTACATGTATTATTACACTATACAATGGCCTTGTATTATACACTGGCATGTTTATAAGTTACTATATAAGTGACCTGTGTCTTACATACAGTCGTGACAGGCTGCAGGTGTTAATGCAACATATGTTGAGTATTGCTGGCATACACTTTGGGTGAGGTTCTAGAATGACAGATTTGTTTCCGTATACATTCTTTGACTATGTACACATTTGAATATCAGTTATATGTCATTGACAGCTGCCTAGATTTCTTGGAACATCACACTGGATTTTCAGGGGAACAGGGTACCAAGCTGGTGATATGGGCCATTTATCTGGACATGCTGGACAGATTGGAACAGTTGTGGGGTATGAATATGCATACAACTTACATTTTGAACAGTCTAGCAAATTCTGTACTGTTGTTGGGTGTAAGTATATATATATAGCTTTCTATCTGGACATTGTATCACAATCTGTACAGTTGTGGGGTATGATTATGCATACAACTTAGTAGCACTCCCAGGATTCAGACCCCTGCTGTGTGTGACAAACTATTATAGCTAACATCACAGTACACTGTGCTATCAGGGAATTGATGTAAAGCTTTCAAGTGTTTTCTAAGTCTCCCTAACTTGTAGAATATAACTGACCCCTTGGCAGTTCCAACATTGTTATGCAGGACTTCATGCCCATTTTATGTGCATACCACGGTGTGGGTGACACTGCTTAAGATACAACATTACTATTTATAGTATGGAACATATCACCAAATTTGAGAGAAGAGTAAACAAAAGCACTCCAGGGGTTATACCTTTATTCACAGACTATTACACATTTATTTCTACTGGTACAGCACTTTCTACGGCTCTTATATTTATTTATGACAGTACATGCAGACTGATTACTAACCTGCCTCGCGACACAGCCTTTGCAGCCTAGCATCATGGGCTTGCTGGTTCGTAGCCCACTCATCTGCAGCTGTCAGAAAAATGCAGTGATATTTAGCCATACCTATCCATAGTATACACAAGCTAGGCAATTATTTACTACTTAGTAGAATGAGTACTTACTCAGTCCTGGGGCATTGGGCATCTGCCAAGACTCCTGGAGCCACTGTTCCAGTACATCCCCCCTCCACCACTTCAGGTCAGCATGGTGGTGCCTGACCTGCTCACCAGTTCGGGGGATACCTGTGGCACTGGTGAGGTCACGGGCGAGACTGTCCCAGGCCTCCATTTTATACTGCGAGCCCTGGTACTGGCCCTGCAGTAGTCTCTGATCATGGTGTTTTACCAGGAGCCATACCATGATTTTTGACTCCTGGATGCCCCAGCGCTGCACTCTAAATTGAGTGCCTTCACCCACACCAGCCATTCTGCCTGCAATAGGAAGCTGCTACCAGTTATAGGTAGTATTCCTGGCTGTGGGGTTTAAATACAGACATTTTCCTGCACTTCCCCGTGATTAGCCAGTTTTGAAAAGGCTAAGCTATGGGCAGACCTGCTTACATGAGGATGGCACTGCTTAAAGAGGTATACCACTAGGCAGATTGAATTGGCTTACCTACACATTGCTTACACTTACTCACTTGAGTTGTGCTGTGGTTAGCATTGCTTAATGGTTAATTAGCACTATGTTTGCCATTTGCAATGATTTATTCTTCATTACAGGTTATATATGTGTCTGATATCCGTGATTCATGCGTACATACACTGTATACAATAACACCTCCAATCTATGCTTACTGCAGTACTCCAGTTCACATATTTATGTTCTGTGGCAGGTTATCCAACATCACACTGTACATAGATGCAGTTCACATGTTTGGTTTGATTTTCCTGTGGTGAGACTTAGTTTGCTGATACCTCATGCATATCTATTGCTATGATGGCTTGGTGGTTAACTACTGTTACTATAGTGTACAGGGTCCTGGGTTTTAGCCTTGTAGAGGCAGTTTATTTTGTTGCTGGGCAGAACATGGCCCGTTGGATCCAGAGTGATTAAGGCATTTTAAAGCAGTTGAAAGCGGGTATGCGTGGGTTTGCGTGACGGTAAGCACTACTAACCTCCGTATGCAGTTTCTTACACTCAGTTAGCTTCGAATTTGCTTAATCGGTGTAGGCAATGCTTACCCCATGCAAGCTCACTTAGACACGCTTACTACTGCTTATTTGTGCGTAAACCTGCTTACTAGTGCCTTATTCATTATGACACTGACACTTCACATGTGCATTTCATGCAGTACTCCAGTTCACATTTAAATGTTATTATGTAGTTATACGGCATAAAGATGTAAATATATGTTCATATACATTTTTCACATGGAAAATGATATGTGCTGTAGTGGGACTTGAACCAGGAATGCCTGTTCATTAGGCAGATGCTCTAACCACTCCACTATTGCTGTGTTGCTTCATTTGCATATATATTCCTTGTTATCCTGTTCAGCCTATTCAGCTGCTTTAACCGTAGCTAAGCGATGGGCAAATCCACGCATGTATGGTTAGCTATACTTGGGGTTTTAAAAAAATAAATGCAAGGGTTTCTTCATTTTATTTCAATGTACTGTTGCTGCTGAACACATGGGGACTGATGGTGGAGATGTGAGGACACCTATGAGCAGTTTCACTCATTTATTTACACTTTCCTCTGTTCTACTTTGCAGGGGCATGTTTATTCTGAGAGCACTGTTCTCAAACACACCACCCTGCACTTGTCCACACTCAGTGTAGGATTTGGAATTCCAGTGGCGCACCTTCATTATTATGCATGGCATGCTGCCGTCCTCCTCAAACTGCCGCTTACGTGCAGGACTAGTTTAGTCCTGCACAGCAGATTAGTGAATCCGGGGGTTTATCTTTGTAAGTGCATTCAACTTACAAAGGATAAGTCATCCAACAGCCACATGGTTTGCAATCTGTGCAAAACTAAATGGGGGAAAAGAGCAACAGATCAAGTGCTATATTTCATGACTCATTAAAACGGTGACATGCAGTTGCAGATCTGAGCTGGCAAGTATAAACTCAGTCTCCTACAAATGGATGCTGAGGCAAACAAAAATAAAGCAGGGTAATTTGCCTGATAGTTGGGGAAGTGCTCATTACTTAGTGGTCCTTGTTAGATTCGATTAGCCTGTAATTTGGCTCGTAAATCCCTCAGCTTTCCTGGAGTGGTAGTGGCTTCTCCTTGTCTGGGGTAAAGAGATCTGATCTTTAGCTACTCCCTTTCATGGAGCTAATGAAAAGACAAGTACTCATTCCTCCTTTAAATTCAAATCTGCAGATGAGTGCTGCTTAGTTGAGTCAGGTTTAATTTCTATTTCTGAAACAGAATAATATAAGCATCACGATCATGGTTCGTGTTCTCTAATGGTGACTGTACAGTTATATAGTCACATGGAGGAAGTTTACTATGGTACAGAATCTGATTAGGAAGGTCATGCAGCATCTGTGGACATACAGGATGGTGATACTGGTGCACACCCCTCCATACCCTTGCACACCCCTCCAGTAAAACCACAGTTTTTTTTCAGTTACTTACATTTTTCTTATAAGCTTACATTACTCCTTTCTCATTGCCTTTTCATCACTATAATCAGGATATCTACACCCACAAACCTGTTGTGAAAGTGGTAAAAACAATAAAGGAAGTTTAGAAATAAATGTACCTTCTTAGCAGTTGTCAAATATTTGTGAAGTAGTGCTTTTAAGCATATAAGAAAATACATGATGTAATTGTATATATATGTGAGTGTGTGGTCCTGCTCCTCCCCCGCAAGATGTATGTTAAAGCCGGTACAAGAGTTTGTGCTGTTTTGTGCATCAGTGTTTTTTTATTGATATTTTGTATATATTTCCTTATAAAATCAAATGTGTGTATGTTAGGGAGAGGCCTACAGTTTATCATATATTGCTAAAGTAAGTCTCATAACGTCTGGACAAATAACAGGCTTAACAAACTAGTAAAAACAAAAAAAGCAAAACAAGCTGGAGCAGAGCAACGTGAAAGAATTCAATTTAATTAGCGCTTTCGGAAACAGACAATGCTTTTCCTTCTTCAGACAAACCAGGAACAGTTCGAGATGCTTATAAACTTAATAGTCTACGTAACAATTAATCAATTAAACTACAGGATACTCCATTTAAATTAAAAAAATAAATAAAAAGTGTATGTTGTAAGCTGCAAGCTTAGTAAAAAGTTAAACACCAAGTAGGGCTTAAGAAAAGACACAACTAAACAACCCGAAATTTAAATACATTATAAATTTCACGTAATCTATCACAACAGACCTAACAACTTACTATAAAAAATAAATAAATACAGTGACAAACTACTGCATCATTATTATTAAATAACCCAAGAGGAAAATACTGTCTCATAACGTCACCACAGAAAGATTGCCGGTTTCATGTAGTTCGTGTTTCAGTATGTTGAATATGCCATATTCCTGATACTCTGCTTTCATTTTTGGTTCATAGGGTAAAATCTATTTTATTTTGTTTTCTACTTTTTCCTTTTTCTCTGAGTTTGTGCAACCTTGGAGTTGGCACACACAGTGACTGGAGAAAAAATCCTCATCGCTAGGCCTGCAAAGGTTTTGCTCCTCTTCTGAAAAGAAATACTTTGAAATCCTGCACATCAGTTTGAGTGCTGCTAATATATGTATGCCATGTATTGGCAGTTTATGTTTTTTAGCGGTGATTAATTATGTGAAATTGAAACTGCATGTGATTAATCAAGGTAATACTATATGTATCTATAAAGCAAGTGTCCCACAGCCAAAATGCTTATCGGAGACCACACTGCAGAGGTTTTTAGTAATGACTTCAAGCTAACACTGATTTCCAAGCCCTGATATAAAAGCCCAGCTCCATGTCACCAGAGGAACTTTTTTATTTTGACAGATGTCACTAAAGTAGCCATATATTATATAAAGGAGAAAATACATCTCACTACAATGATGAACTGGTTAGAACAAAAAATATTGAGGCTCCACCCTTAATACCATTTGCTACTAAATATTTCAGCAGCTTATATGTGGATGTATATTCTGAAGGAACTTTTACTAATGCTTGATAGCAGTCAGAAACAGAAATGCATGTATTTCTACAAGGACTTTGTAGATGATGGCTTGCTTGAAAATGTATGTGCCACTCTTCAAAAACACATATGCATGACGTTTTAGTGGACAACAGTGACCAGATAATAGAGTTCACTGTCATTTACCATGACAATGATGTCAAAGAGAGACTGTAGTCAGTTGTAGCTACTGTCTATTTCAATAAGAAAGAAATGCAAGTGTTCTAACAGCAGCATCTTTTAGATAAAAAAATGTTAAACCACCTATCTAGTATATTACTCAAATAAGCTTGAACTGTGGTGGTGGTGCTGTGGTAGCGTTGTCGCCTCACAGTAAGATGTTGTCCTGTTTGATTCTCAGTTAGAGCGTCTTCTGTGTGGAGACATGCGTGAATGGTGTACCTTTGTTGAAGGTTGTGCATCAGGGCTGGCAACTCGGCACGTAAAAATCTACTGCCAATCATTAGTGGACCAGAGTTCTGCTGTGGCGACTCCTAACCGGGAAAAGCTGAAAGACACAACAACCTCCATTGGCCTTTGCAAAGCTACTTTCTTTAAGAAATATCAAGTTGAAGTGTGCTGTGTAAAAATGCCAATC
This sequence comes from Protopterus annectens, assembly GCF_019279795.1. Lineage (NCBI taxonomy): Eukaryota > Metazoa > Chordata > Ceratodontiformes > Protopteridae > Protopterus > Protopterus annectens. The sequence goes on along the minus strand of NC_056725.1, from coordinate 1,998,631,732 downwards.
AACTCCAAACAGAATGAATATACTTTGATTTTACAACTGTGAAGAAAAGAAAAAAGCACCAGACACAGTGAATCAGTGATAGAGTACAAACACAAACTTCTACACGTCTGGGGGTATGACATGGATGACCATTGCCAAGCCACACATACTACTGTAAATTCACTTCACTAGTAATTTCTGTAATCAGAAGTAACAAAATCACATACTGTATATAGTCTTCTATAGTTTCTGTGAATTGTGATCCAGTGAAATGAGTTTTCAATAAACTGAATTTGACCATTTGTGATTCAATGAAATGAGCATTCAATAAAGTGACATGGATATATGTGTGTGTGTGTGTGTGTGTGTGTGTGTGTGTGTGTGTGTGTGTGTGTGTGTGTGTGTGTGTGTATATATATATATATATATATATATATATATATATATATATATATATATATATCTGGGTCTAGGACTATTCACTGAAAGCAGATTTCACTGAAACACATTTGACTGTGCACAATTCACTGAAAGCTCAATTCACTGAAAACACAATTCACTGAAACACATTTCACTGAACGTTATATATGGCCTTTTCCCCATTGTAGTGCCCAGGCTGGTGTTAGTATATATAGTAAGTGGATGGGGTGTGTGTGTGTGTGGGGGGGGGGGTGCAGCCCTCCCATCTATTTTAAATAATTTGAACTATATACATGGATACTTGCAATTCCAATAAATTACTTTTTTCTGAACATAATATATATCCATACTTTACTGAAAGTGCACTTTTGCAAAAATTAGTTTACTGAAGCACTGTATAGTGGGGATAAGCAAAAATGAGTTTACCAAAGCACTGTACAGTGGGGATAAGGAAATATACTTTTTCCCCACTGTAGTGCAGTCTCGGATTTAGAATATATAAGTAGTGGAGGTCCGGTCTGGCAAAGTGAAACACATTTTTTCTGCACCCCCCCACACCCCATCTACTTATATATAATAACTCCGAGATCACACTACAGTGGAGAAAAGGTATATTTCCTTATCCCCACTGAACCCTGTTTTGGTAAACTGATTTTTGCGAAAGTACACTTTTGGTTAAGTGCACTTTTACTAAAGCAGGTCTCGTGTTTCTCTTCTTCGAAGAAGTGTGTTTTTGAACAACAGAAGTAGACCCACACACACACACACACACACATATATATATATATATATATATATATATATATATATATACATACACACATATATATTCATACACACACACGTATATATGTATATGTGTATGTATATTCGGGGGCAGTAGATCAGATTCGGGTCTCTGTTGTAACTCTGTGACTATAATTGTGATCCAGACTATACGAGTGGTTGTAGGGGAATATACGTGAAGTCTGACGTTGTGGTACCTTGGCACATTTTCTCTACCTCAAGGTACAGTGACCCCCCAGAGCCAGTATATAGTTAGTGGGGATATGGAGTGCACAGACTCAATGTCAGTAATGCAAAAATGCTTTAAATAGTCTATAACAGCAACTAATTTACCATGGTAATTCCAGTTTATTTGATGTTATTGGGGAACTTGAAAGTGCAGATCTTGCACTTGTAAATAGGAAGCCAAATTCTGACTTCATAATCATTATATAACTGCAGTGACTGTAATTTATATTTTCTACAACTTATTTTTCTTCTTGTTGATGAAATGGAGGAATTGTAAGAGCATGACTTACCAGCAAAGCAGATTAACTTTGCAAGTTACTTTCCTATGCTTTCACTGTGTTTTTACAACTACACTGACTGACTGGCTGTATGAAATTCATTGGACACACCCACCACATGTCTTCTATAGCAAATTCTCTGTGTTCTTTTCTTTTTTTTTTCTTTTTTAATATCTCTTGCAGACCCAGCAGCCAATGTCTTTGCAATGTCAGCCACCTTTAAATTGTTTTTCAAAGCTATTACAGAATATGTTGTTCTTCAAAAATCTTCTTTCCCTGTGGCATACTTTTCAACCTCCACAACCATTTTCATTGCGGCACTGTTGATGGGTATCTCCTGAAACTATTGTCCACTGTCAGCCATTTAGCAAAAAAAAAAAAAAAAAGAAAATAATTTTATACTTTGCTTGATTTATCAGCATATTCCAGTTCTAGTATAGCTCATTTTGAGACTGACTTTGACTTGTGATTAGCAAGCTTCACTTCAACCTGACTTAAATCCATTGAAAAGCAACCTTCCTTTTCAAAATATGTTGAATTGTAAACTTCTGCCCTCTTAGTTACAGCTGATTGCAATGCAGACACCCCCAGTGCATGAGTTTAGGAACAGGATCCATATGATTTTCTGTGCGGAATTAAATTATCTACTCATGCCAACTAAAAGAAAATTAAAACGTAATAATAAAAAATGTGTGTAATAGAGAACAGTGACTTGTTAAATAAACCTATAACTGAAAAAAACACTAAAATGACTGTTGGTTAAGACCATTTATTAAATATAATCTTAAGCAATTTTGTCTACATTGAATTTAGGCATTTCACTTTTGAAAAAAAAATATTGGTGCTTCAAGTACACATGATTAATTATGTCAGCAATGGTTTTAGTGCAAATTAGTATGATTGGTTTGTTTGGTATTCTGATGAAGTCTAAATTCAGTGTAGATGAAAGTACTTAATATTGTATTAATAAATGGTCTTGACAAGCAATTTGGCATTATTATATTACATTTTTAAAACTTAGCAATATGCTTAAGTTTCAGATGCAACCAAATGTAAGCATATCGCAGATCAACCATATATGGAAACTGTTTTTCTATTAAGTAATTTATATGAGAGCTGGTACACCCTTATTCTCTGCCAAGCTTTTGTAATGGGGATTATAGGGAATTTGTATGGTTGAACAGTCCTGTCATCTTGATAAGGGAGACCAACCCAGCAAAAGGGCGCATTCAAGTTGCACCAAAGTTGTGGTGGCAATAAAGAGAATGGTGTTCAGGTGATTTGAAGCGACTGATGACTGAACCTTTAAAGCCAAGCTAGGTTGAAGAGTCATTAAAAAAGGAGAAATGAATGGATGAATGAGTGAAAAATGAGGTTTTGCCTTCTTGCCTTTCTGTGAGAGGAGATATAGGAACTAATGTCTTGAGAACACATATTCTGTTATTATCCCAGGTGGATACCAGAGACTGGATGAATATGTTTGTGTGTGTATGCTCACAAGGAGTACAAAGCGTCTTCTGGTTTACATCACTAGTTAAGGTTAGTCACCACTCTCACAATTATCATTGCATACCCACCCCTTAATTTGTAAATGGACTTGAGTAGTGTAAATCCTAGGGCCTAAGGGAACCCGGATGGATGATGGCCTCACAGTGGTATAGCTGCTGGGATGGATTAGATGGTCAGCAGGCACTAGGTAGAAAAAAAAGTGCCCCCCAAAAATAAATAAAATAAAACATTACTTGCATGTCACATGCAGGTACAGAAGATTGCTTACTAGGAAGGCCATAGATCACAAGATGCCCTTGTTGCCATTTCTTTCATGCACCGCTCTCTTCTCAGACTTTCTTCAGCCAGCAAGTTTTATGATAATCACACATGTTTTAAACTTTACTCATTATAAACTGTTTGTGCCAAGCTCCACTGGTATTCCTTTAATGCTAGCCATCATGCTAAGGACTGCACTATCCATGTACACTCATACTCACAGTTGCTGTACAGTGAAAATCACATGATTGTTTCAGACATCCCAGCTATAACGATATGTGCACAGCCTGTTAGCCACTTGAGTAGGGCTTTTTTATAATGGTAGAACCGTATCACTTTCAGTTTCTGAATTATGTCAGCTTGCCATAACAGTTTGCATCTGCTGCTTATAACAAATTGGCATCTGTTTGCAACCAGAGCTTTAGGTACACACAGTATACTGTTTTAAACCTAATTAGATGGTAAAGTTTGCACAAGGTTATTTCTGCTTGACTTACTACTGTTGCATCGGTCTAAGAATGAGACAGTTATCCTTGTCTCAGGTGATACATCTTTGGTCTCTTGTTTACAATTTCAATGAAAAAATGCACTTTGTAGAACTGAAAGGCAGTATAGCATGAGATGGTTTTATCTGATGTTATGGATAACATGCTAGACAACATTATTCATAAAATAAATAGCTAATTTCTGATAAGAAACATTTTGTATGATGATAGTTCACAGATTTCTAGAAGTGTTGTATAGCAAGCTATCTGCCAAATGCCAAGATGGTCAGAAATAAAAGTACTACAAAGTTCAAACTCCAAATCTTGGAGTCCCACTGGCATAAAATGACTAGTCTGTTCTATGGTCACTACTAGATCTGTATTAATATCCTTAGTTCTTTGCTTCTGTCAGGAAGGAAAATTTTAAAATTATACCAATAAATGAGTTGCTTACACAGTTTGTGCTTCACAGAAAAAAAAAGTACGGAACTAGCATCACAGACACAGAAATACTCAATTCCTGCAGTTGTTCTATGCACTCATAAATAAAATGTACCTACCATAAGACATGGAAATGAAGCTATTTTAACAAATTAGAGAAAGACATCATAGTTAGTAACTAGGCATGCAGCACAGGAGACCAGTGAGGACTCTAGACCATATTTCCAATTGTCCCAAAGCACTGTCTGGTTAAGTGACTTGCTCAATGTCACACATGCTCCTTTGATAATCACATCACCACAGTAGTCGGGAAATCCTTCTATGTGGCACACCTCATCACAAAAGGGTTCTCAGCCAGGAAGAAAGAGTTCATCGTTCCCCTCTACTCGACACTCATTAGACCCATTATAGAGTACAATGCCCCTTTTGGAATGTACCTCACAATGCATCTGCAGCAGCTGGAAAGGCCACAGAAGTAACTCACAAAGAGGATTACTGGCCTTAAACAGATGCCCTACACTGACCGTCTCAAAAAACCCCAGCTTTACTCCGTAGCATATCGCCTACTTCATGGTGATCTCTGCCTAACATATAAAGCTATGTCAAACCCAGAGCTGTTGGACATACTACACCTAAAGCAATCCCAATCGCTCCGAACTACATGCTCTAGGGATCTAAACGTTGTCACCACAATAAACAGGACATGCTGGAGGTTCATAGGTTCATAGGTTCATAGGTTGGTACTAGGCTATCAGCCCTAGGGCCTATACAAGCCTAGCCATAACAATTCCCTGGCTATTTCTTCCCTCATTATTTACTTTCCTGGACCCCTGTCTAGCAGGGCGACTGACGTGATCCCTGGGGTGAATTTCCTTTCTCCCATCCAATCATCAAGGTTCCTCTTGAAGAGGTCCAAAGAGGCACTCTGCTTGACATGTATGGGCAATCTATTCCAGAGTCTGGGGAGTCTCTGGGTCAGGAACCTATCCCTCCAGCATGTTTTGTTTATTGTGATGACAAGGTTTAGATCCCTGGAGCGTGTAGCTCTGAGGGATTGGGATTTCTTTAAGTGTAGCATGTCCAACAGCTCTGGGTTTGACATGGCCTTGTATGTTAAGCAGAGATCGCCTCTGAGTAGATGAAATGTGACAGAGTATAGCTGGAGTTTTTAAGGCGGTCAGCGTGGGGCATCTGCTTTAGGCCTGTGATTCTTTTAGTGAGGTATTTCTGAGGCCTTTCCAGTTGTTGCAGATGTCTTGAGAGGTACATACCAAATGGGGTGTTGTATTCTATAATGGGTCTAATGAGGGATGAGTACAGTGGGACAATGACCTCCTTTTTTCTGGATGAAAAGCCCTTCGTGATGAGGTGTGCCACATAGAAGGATTTCCTGACTGTTGTGGCGATGTGGTTATCGAAGGTGAGACCACTGTCCACCTGTGTCCCTAAGTCTCTTATCACACTTTCTGTGTTTAGTGTACTGCCACCTATATAGTAATTCATGGATACATGTTTTTCCCAAAGGGATAACAATACATTTCTTGGCATTGAGCTTGAGCCCATGGCTCTGGCACCAAGCATCTGTTTCTTTAAGACCCTTTGTAGAGTATCCACATCATTTGGGATTCAATAATGGCTCCCAGTTTGCAGTCATCTGCAAACTTTGTTAGCCAGAGTCCCTTAGTGTTGACCTGTACTTCAGAGAAGTAGATGCCAAACAAGAGCGGCCCCAGGACTGAACCCTGAGGTACTGCACTTGTCACTTGTCTGAAGCTGGATTTGGAGTCGGCTACATTTACAGTGTGGGTTCTATCAGTAAGCCATTTAGCAACCCATTGGGTGACATAGGGATTAATGTCCAACTTAGTAAGTTTATCTATGATTCCAGAGTGGGGGATGGTGTCAAAGGCCTTGGCAAGGTCTAGATAGGCTGTGTGGACCACCTTACCCTTGTCCATGGCTCTGGAGACTGATTCAAAGAAGTCAATCAGGTTCAGGAGACAAGATCGGCCCTTCACAAACCCAAACTGGGTGGGGTCCAGTGTTTAAAGGTTGCCAATGTCTTTGTTTATAAGTTCCATGATAATACGCTGCATGGCCTTGCAAAAACGGCTTGTCAGACTGATGGGATGGTAGTTTCCAGGATCCAAGGTGGATCCCCCCTTGTGGATTGGGATAACTGTAGCTCTGTGCTACTCAGTGGGCACGAAACCTGAGGTGAGGCTATGATTAAACATGACACTTAGGTGAGGTGCCATTTCATATTGTAGTTCATGTAGTACACAGCCCGGGATGTCATCTGGTCCCATGGATGCTGTATTCTTGGCTTTAGAGAGTGCGTTTTGTACCTGTGTGGCCGTTATTACTGGAATTTGGCAATCTTCCGGTATTGAGATGGGCCATTTAGGGGGTGAGAAGGGGGTGAAGTTGGCACTGAATCGATCTGCCAGGATATTGGCAATATCCTTTGGATCAGTATATTTAATGCCATTCTGTTTTAGCTCAGCGGAGATCTGAGCATTGCCATTTAGATTCTTGACATAGTTATAGAATGCTTTGTGGTTGTCTTTGGAATCTTTGGCAATTTTATTTTCGTAACTAGCTTTGGAGGATTTTATGAGGCATCTCAGTTTCTTACTGAGGCCATTAAGGGAGTTTTTTGCATCCTGGGATTTTCCTCTTTTCTGCAAAAGTTTCTTCCTTTTGTTGTAAAGTTTGTTTATGGCAGGGGACCACCAGATTGGCTTCCTTTTTGGATGAGAGCATTTTGGTTCTATTTGGGATGGCACAATTCATGCATGAGTGGATGTGCTCGTACAGTGCCTTAGTGTAGGATTCAGCAGTTGAACTTTCAGTTCCTGTCTGCATGGGTGTTATGAAGCTTGTCACTTCTGACTTGAGTAGCATGAAGTTGGCTTTGGAGAAGTTTTTTATGGTGGTTTCTTTACTGGGGGGTGGGGGTGGGATGTGGATGTTAAAGGTGATTAGCTTATGGTCAGACCTGACTAACGATGGGGTGACCATAGGTATGGAGCATTGATTTTCCATGTTGGTAATGACCAGGTCTAGGATATTGGAGCCCCTGGTGGGACTATGGATTAGTTGATCCAGGGCATTGGAATTTATGAATTCCAAGAACCTTTGCGCAAAGGTGTTAGATAGATTCCTGTCCCAGAGACTTCCCATACTCTGGAGCAGGCTACCCATCTATGTCAAACAAAGTTCCTCATTAACATTCTTTAAGAAAAATCTTGATGAGTGGATGGGAAATAGGAAATGCACCCTGGGGATCACTTATGTGGCTCTGCTCGACAGGGGCACAGGAAATTAACTTTCTTGGGTTGGCGTAAGCCAGGGAACTTTGTTGGCTAGGCTTACTTAGGCCCTTGGACTGATAGCCTAGTACCTACCTATGAACCTATGAACCTAATAAATGCTGACAGAGTCAAACCCTGTACCACAGGATGTAACTCATTACCAGCACATAGCCTTAATCCTCTATATTAATTCCCTCATAAAAACTAGTAGAACTAGAATTATCAATGCTAAAAACACAGTTTACCCATGCTGACAACTTTTTCCTTTTCGAGTTCATAGGTTCATAAGTACTTACTAGGCTCTTGATCTGTGAGGACCTTTAGCAGCCCAGTTATTCGTTCCTACTGAGTTTCTAGCCTTAGTAGTTTAGAATCTTGACCCCTTTACTTTGTAGAAGTGTTATATATCCCCCAGTGAGGAAATCTTTTGGTATGTTGTGAGAACTCTTTGTATAATAACTGTGAATTATAAATCAAACAATACCTATATTTTTCCCACCTACTTCTAAGCATATAAAAGCTGATATGTTTAACACTGTTAAAATATTTCTGACTTTTTTGTTACTGCAGAGCTCTTGTCTGTGACATATAAAGGTTTTCTGCTTTGGAACAATACCTGGGTTTCATGATCCTTTGGAAATGATTGTGACTGAGCTCATCATGAAGTTTTAAGGCCGTTATTTTCTCTCTTTTTTATTTTTTAATATTTAGACAAACCAAACTGCATAAGTGTACATTGTACTTATTTTACAGAAAAATAGTTCTCAAACGATAGGTTATTGGATAACATAGAAGTGCATACTTTTATCTATCCTCAGTCCACAATTTACAGAGCTAGAAAAAAAGTACGTTAAAAAAAAAAAAATCCTGGGTCATCTCATCAGCATCACTAGTGCTATAATGCCTGGCTCTCAAGAAGGGTACTGGTCATACCACGAGGTAGATATTGCCTCATAGCCCTAGCAGCTTTAAGATTTGTACAGCATAGCGATATGATTATTCTCAATATGCAGCATGTTTTAAATTTGCTCTGCTTTTGCTAACTATTATTTTCAGATGAAAGCTTGCTATTATATTTGTTATTCATTACTGACTGCTCTTTATGCATTAATCTTTCACTGAGTGTTTATTGCTTTTAATCCCTAGGCCTCTGCTAAAAAGGGGCCATTGCGCCTCCCTGACTTTCCTGGCGCACAAATGAAAATAAGTAAGTAAGTAGAAAAATTAATGAATTAATCTAGTATATTTAATTTTTCACAGGTAATATTTCTGTCTCAGCTAAATTTATTTTGCAACCATATACTTCTACAGAGTTTTTCAACACAAATTCAGTAATGGGCTGACATTTGTCAAAGTTAATTATAACAGTGTAGCACTCATCTGAAATTAGTTCATTCTTACTGGATCCCTGTTTGCATTCTTATTCTACTGAGTTAATGGCAACACAGTGAATTCACTGGTTTGTACTTTGCAACGGAGAGACTTGAACTGGCATGTTATCTTTTCTTGTTTACAGTCCAGATACACTAGCTCTCTTTCTTGTTAACTTGTTTGCTGTGTTCTTTCTGATTGTCTTAATGGATCCCCATTTATATTCTCATTCTGATGAACCCTATGGGTTTTCTATCTAACCTGGCATTGCTTTAGTAATTAATAAACATAGTAATGGTGAAAGGTTGACACCATGCCTTGTACCACTATTCACAGAATAAAGTAATAACATTATATTATTAGTCCAAACAGTGTCAGATGGATTGTTATACATGGTCTTTGAGCCTTTAATAAAAGCTTAAGAAAATACATATGTATGGATTGCATGACTAGTCTTTTACTGTATAAAATGCAGTCATTAACAATTACCACTCAAGATAAGTTATCATTTTCATCATTATGGGAACAATTAAACAGGGAGTTTGTATTTATTAGTTAATATTTTAGGAAATAGTTTTCTGCCTGAAGAAATTAAATACATCTGTTTTAAATTTGCTGGGGTGTCAGGTGATTTATTTGGTGAAGACTATAATAACTATATTGACAGTAGATGGTGTCATCTTTCATTAGTATAAACATCTTGAAAATAATTTGATACAGAAAGCTTTAGTTTAGTTTTAGTTACACTATAAGTCAAGCAGGATTGCCACTAGGATGACCATTTAAAGGTACTCTCTGTTCCATTTATTTTTATGGAACTTGCTGGTGAAGTACATTCTTGGGAAGATGCAGAAGTGAATATTACTCTGTCTCGGAATTCCATTCAAGATGGTTGCCAAGTTGGAATTCCCCTTAGATGCTCTACAAGTAATTACAAATGTTGATAGGAAACATTCACAGTTCTTGACTAAATAAGGTGCTACTTTGTTCAAAATTCTTAGCTGAGCAGTTTTAAGCTAAAGCAAAGTAATTTTGGTTCTGCCTCTGTAATCATATTTTATGAATTTCTTACTATTAGATTATATTTTTTTAACATTTGTTAACCAGGAAAGTCTGAATAGGTTCCACAGAACCTGTTTTCAGTGGAGGCCCATGGGGAAATGCTCCAGATGCATGTCTTTAGAATGTGGGGGGAAACCCACGCGAATGCAAACTCTGCACAGAAGGCACCCCAGCCAAAAATCGAACCGGAGAACTTCTTGCTGTGAGGCGACAATGTTAACCGCTGCACCGCTGTGCCGCCCATGTTGTAAACATACATAGAAATGACCTCATCCAAGAGTTCACATTAAGAAGCACCTTCGGCAAGTAATTACTACTTTACATGTCTTGACTTGAAAAATGGAATGATTCAATATAAACATGACCTTTGTGTAAGGAAGTTGTAACAGGTAAGCTATGATCCATCAACAGGTGTGACAGTTTAAGGATATGGAGAATTCTGTTACAGATATGAATGGTTGACGCAAAGCACAAGAACTACAATCTGGTATTCTTGTGAAGTAAAACACATGGTTACTGGGGTAACTGAAAGATCTGGAAAATTGAACAAGAAGAAATAACTAAAGAATATGTGTTATACAAGAAAAAATGGAGAGTAATAATTAAGTTTTTTCACAAACATATCTCCGTTAAGCTTTCAATTTATAGCGGACACTCTGCTCTGCAATAGAAATGCACAGACATCACTTGCTACATTCTTGCTTCTAACCTAGGATTCTCTAGAAGATCAATCACTGTGAAATTTCTATTTTATTTGTACAAAAAATTGGCACTAAATTTTACCTTGTTAATGTATTCAATGAAATGTACCAAAATGGGTCAGTGGCAAGGGTAGAGTTGATTATTCTTCCAAGACTATGTAGGAAATAAAGACTAGTTGGCCCTTGATTAAAACCCTGAAAAAGTAAAACATGAATACCTACTTTAAAAATGCTGCATTATACATATATCAAACAAAAATATAATTACCAGCAGTGATGATATGGAACTGAACTAGACAGCTCTTAAAATAAAAATAGCATCTATCTTCAAAAAAAGCAAATGAGAAAAGAAAATCTTGGAGAGCTATATTATACAAGTACAAGCAATATACAGCTCTACCTATAGTTCCTAATTGCTTGCATTTTAATAAATGACATAATAAAAACAGTGTGAAAGAAATGTACTCGAAATATATTATTTTAGAAGACTTCTATTTTGAAGTATACAAATTTAAGGTAAAGTTAAGACAGACTAATTGATATGAGCACTGAAATTAAATAACTGATTTATGCATTTAATATAATATAATAACTTAAATCCTTTTATTTGGAGATATCATCCTTTTAACACACTCATTAGCTTGCATTATTATGCAAATGGTTAATAGATAAAAGTCTATAGTAACATTTAATGGAGAAATTATATTTTTAGTATTTATGAGGTTATACAAGCCATGGATAAAAAACTGATAACTGTAATTAGATTTCATACTATAATGCAGACCGGTGGATCATGCAACTTTTCATGTCGGCTTGGAACTTCCATGTGTTTCTCCTTCTTGGCAGGTGTTTACCTTGTCTGCTCAGCTCTATTTGGAGCTTATAAGAACTAGACTTATAATGCATAAAAAGATTAGTTAACATAGCTGAGAATGTTTTGTCAGAGATGTTGGAGGTCATCCTTTTCCATTTATGAAGATGGTGCTGTTATCTATGTCACTTTTCAGATATCTTATGTCTATAATTAATGTGCTTGTTGGGGTTAATTTGGAGAACGAGTGAGATGTTTTCTCCTGCTGTATTAAAATGCTTTTACTATGCTTCTTGGGTTTGATGTGCTAATGCAGACATGGCAAATTAATTGGTTTGGACTCTGCACTGGACAGACGAGTTGGTATGTTATTCTTCCTTGTTTGCAGTCCATGTACACTAGTTCTCTTTCTTGCTAGCTTGCTTATTGTGTTCTTTATTTATTTTTGGTCGAATTGACGTGTAGCGGTAACAATGTATGCAATAGACTTGGCACTTTCTATTAGAACACTGGCTGGCACTTCAGCTGTATGAAACTCCCATGAACCATTGAGTTCTACTGATTGACTGACTGATCAGTGCATTGTTGTGGTAATTAATTTACTTTCATTGGTGCCTACAGACTTGTGTGAATTCTTTGCTCTTACTTTTGAGTCTGTTATATTTGTGCATACTGATATGAATTTGGTGCTATTTTCTCCTGGTGTGACTGGACTGCAGCTGTAGAATTTAGATGGAGATATACATGACTCTGACACTTGCAAACTTGTTTTGAATACGTGCTTGACATCCTGCAACTGAAAATTAAGTGATTGAATTTACTTTTCACATGGAATGGGTATGGGTGTCCAAATCCCTGATACTTGTTTATTTTGCTATCTATGAACAGTTATGCCAGATACTCATGGACCAGCTTTAAGCAACATTTGATTTGTTGTGTTTTTAAATATTTTTTACCACATTTACCACACTGTTATACTCTTTCTAGAAGGGCATTATTTTGAGCTAATGAGATTTCTCATTCTGGCACAATTTATTCAGAGATATTTTTAAATGCATTAGGTAATATATATAGAAATAAGAAGCATAGTTTATATTTGCATTTGATACTTTACAACTAAGAGGAATGAACAGTGAACAAATAATTTTATTATGGGTGATGTGTTTAAATTTATTGATTAATAACTTTCTTATTTGATGAATTTTATATGTCCATTTTTGGTGTGTGGGTATTTCTTTAAGACAATGATGAGCACATTGATTGTAGTTTATAAAATTGGTGTTTAAATTGATAATGATATAACACTGAAAGGCTGTGAGCTGGAGAGCTAGCTCTGTTTTTTCTATGATAAATTAATAAAAGAATTCTGGATCTCTCACTCTGGTACAGTTACCATTGGGTTTGTGGGTCTTTGTACAAAACTGATGTTGCTGAGCCCTTTAAAAAATGTGAGCTGTTAATTTATTTCATGTACAAAAAATCTGTGTATTTCAAATGCTTGGTAGTATAACTTTCAAATTTCTTTTTGCAAGATGATTTTAGGAAGGCTTAAACCATGGCTAATGGAAAGAAGCAGCCTAAATGAGCATGACTTTATCAAGTGAAGTATATGATCTCTCTCTATGCCTATTAACTTTTATATGCATAGTCACTTACATGAGATTCATGCAGTATGGCTTGGTGAGTGTATGTGATTGTTGCACAGACATACCTCTCAACTGCCAACATTTTTGGCTTATATTTTTGGTCTGTTCCTCATACAATTTGTGGATTTTTGGCAAATCACTGGGATTAACTGAGGATTGCAGCACTAAATAAATGACATACATTTAATTTTCAGACTTCAAATTCTTCAGAAAATTTATGTTAAAACAAACTCTGTTACAATAGCAAATTTAAGTATATAAAAGCAATATTTAAAATATGTCCCTATTTTTTGGGCCTTTGTCCCCCCCACTTTGTCGGGCTTTGTCCAGATTTCTTGCTCTAAGAGGTTGAGAGGTATATGCATAGATAAAGGTAGTGCATTCATTACAGCTTGCGGTATTATAGGCTATAATTTGCATTTTGCTGAAACATTATATAAATATAACTAAATATTTCGTTTATATCACTCTAGCTACTCGTTGCTCCATAAAATCTCTTAAGTATTTCTTTATATCTAGTTTAAGCTGCAGCTGAAATATTTAATTCCAAATTATTGTCATTATCTAGTTAAGAAAAATACAGTAATATAAATATGGTTAATATGGATGGCTTATGAAAAAAAATGTAATTCTCTTTCCCATAGATTTATATATATTGCATTTGGGCAGTACTAGATGTGTGTTTACCTTCAGATAAACTTTAAATACTTTCTTATTTGTTTATTATACTACTCTTGCATCCTCATCCAATTTAGTTCCAGGATTTATGTTAACTTTTCTAAATTTAAGGATGCCAAAATGTTCTGAACTGGTTTATTGAATGTTTAACCTAGTTGTGGATATGCTTCCAGGAGAGGTTGACAATATCAGCACCGAAAAAGTATGAAGTCTCACACAGCCACTCTTCCTAAACTACTCATAGGATTTTCTGATACACATAATACATCAGTTATAAAATTATTTAATAAAATCAGTTTTCCTTTTTGCTTCATTTCAGATATAGAACAATGTCTAACACTATTAATGTACAAGTGTAGTAATAGCTTTGTATTTATAGTAAGGGTCATATATATATATATATATATATATATATATATATATATATATAGAGAGAGAGAGAGTAATAGCTTTGTTTTTATAGTAAAGGTTTTTTTTATATATATATATATATATATATATATATATATATATATCTAAAAATAAACCTTACTATAAATACAAAGCTATTACTACATGGGCGTGTCCATATCCTATCAACTTTAAGAATGTATTGCTAATGGACTTGCCCCCTGCAGGACCCATGGTAGCTCTTGGCTCCTGGTTGATTGTTGGGGGGGGGTGTTGCTGGGTTATTGCAGATTGATGGGACTGTAGCTTGATTAAGTGGTATAGATCCTGTATGCATATCCACTACACGGATACATACACACAAACACACGTACTCACATATATACATATATTTATACAATTATATGAGACTACATCACTGCTTCACTAAACTGGCATACACAAGAAAAGGGCAAAACTCACTTAAGCAAAAAAAAAAGAAATCATGTTTTGTGCAGGGGTTAAGACCCATGTACCTCCACACCCCCTCTGCTACTGCTAATTTTATATACCAACTCTGAGATCGCAAAAAAGAAGGAAAAGTTCAAGATGTCACTTACCACTGTGTGGTGATCCCACAAAACACACGCCAGCATCTTGGGATGAACCAGCAGTTCAATAAAGCAACCCTCCTAACAAAATGTATGATCTAACAAATGTATGATCAAACATACAGAATCCTGATATATATATATATATATATATATATATATATATATATATATATATATATATGTGTGTGTGTGTGTGTGTGTGTATAGTGTGTATTTGTGCATGTATATGTATAGTTATTTACTGCATGTTTATACCAGTTTTACACACACACACACACACACACACACACACACACACACACACACACACACACACACACACAAGGATCAGCTCTGAGCCCTTTCTTATTTGCAGTGGTGATGGACAGGTTGACAGATGAGATCAGACAGGAGGCCCCATGAACTATGATGTTTGCAGATGACATTGTGATATGTAGTGAGAGTAGGGAGCAGGTTGAGGAGACCCTGGAGAGGTGGAGATATGCTTTAGAGAGGAGAGGAATGAAGGTCAGCAGGACAAAGACAGAATATATGTGTGTGAATGAGAGGGAGGATAGAGGAATGGTGAGGATGCAGGGAGTAGAGTTGGCAAAGGTGGATGAGTTTAAGTACTTGGGATCAACAGTTCAGAGTAATGGTGAGTGTGGAAAAGAGGTGAAGAAGAGAGTACAGGTAGGGTGGAGTGGGTGGAGAAGAGTGTCAGGAGTGATTTGTAACAGACGAGTACCAGTAAGAGTGAAAGGGAAGGTCTACAAGAGGGTAGTGAGACCATAGCTTCATAGGTTCATAGGTTCATACTAGGCTATCTGCCCTGGGGCAATTATAAGCCTAGCCCAATTCTGTATGGCTTACGGCCACCCCTTGATTTGAGTATACTGTGCCCTTTTTAAGGTTTAGTTTACTGTGCCTCTGTCTAATAGTGACACGGGAGTAATCCCTGGGACAAACCTATGATCC
Organism: Protopterus annectens; assembly: GCF_019279795.1. Taxonomy (NCBI): domain Eukaryota; kingdom Metazoa; phylum Chordata; order Ceratodontiformes; family Protopteridae; genus Protopterus; species Protopterus annectens. The sequence goes on along the minus strand of NC_056725.1, from coordinate 1,998,615,822 downwards.
CCCATCCACCTATCGAGATTCTTCTTGAAGAGATTCAGTGAGGTGCTCTGCCTCACATGAATTGGAATTCTATTTCAGAGCGAAGGGAGCCTCTGGGTTATGAACCTATCCCTCCAGCAAGTTCTATTTATTTCTGTACTGAGGTTCAAGTCCCTCGAGCGTGTGGCTCTAAGGGATTTAGATTTACTGAGGTGGAGCATGTCCATTAATTCTGGATTTGACATAGCTTTGTATGTCAGGCATAGATCACCTCGAAGTAGGTGTTATGCAACTGAGTAGAGCTGGAGTTTTTTTAACCGAGCAGCATATGGCATCTGTTTGAGACCCTTGATCCTCTTGGTGAGATACTTTTGGGGTCTTTCTAATTGCTGCAGGTGTCGGGTAAGGTACATCCCAAAAGGGGCATTGTATTCTATGATGGGCCTGATGAGGGATGAATAAAGGGGCACGATTACCTCTCTTGATCTAGATGTGAAACCCTTCGTGATGAGGTGGGCTATGTAGAAGGTCTTTCTAACCACTTTGGCAATGTGGTTTTCAAAGGAGAGATTGCTATCAACTTGGGTCCCCAGGTCCCTAATAACTTTCTCTGTACTTAATGGGTTTCCGCCTATGTGGTAATTTGTGGGCACGTTGTTTTTGCCAAAGGGTATGACTATACATTTTTTGGCATTTAGCTTTAAACCATGGTGCTGGCACCAGTTATCTGTCTCTGTGAGACCTTTTTGAAGGATGTTTGTGTCATCTGGAGAGTTGATTATGGCGCCCAGTTTGCAGTCATCTGCGAACTTGGTGAGCCATATTCCTCCCACGTTTGCCTGTACCTTGGAAAAGTATATACCGAACAAGAGTGGTCCCAGGACAGAACCCTGTGGGATGCCACTTGTTACCGGTTTTGAGTCGGACATGGCTCCAGCAAGTCTCACTCTGTGGGTTCTGTCTTTGAGCCAGTTTGTGACCCATCTTGTGACATAGGGGTTTATATTTAAGCTGGATAGCTTATCTATGATGCCCGACTGGGGTATTGTGTCAAATGCCTTTGCAAGGTCCAGATAGGCTGTGTGGATTACCTTCCCTTCATCTATGGCTTTGGTGACTGTTTCGAAGAAGTCAACCAGGTTCAAAAGGCAGGATCTGCCCTTGACAAAGCCGAACTGGGTAGGATCTAGTGTCTGTATGTCCCCAATGTCTTTGTTTATGAGCTCCATGATGATCCTCTCCATAGCCTTTCAGACTAAGCTAGTCAGGCTTATGGGGCGATAGTTTCCAGGGTCCGTAGAGGCTCTACCTTTGTGGAGTGGGACCACTGTTGCTGTACGCCATTCTGTGGGCACATATCCTCTAGTGAGGCTGAGATTGTATAGCTGTTTTATTTGAGGGATTAGTTCCTCTTGGAGTTCATGCAGGACACAACCTGGGATACCATCTGGTCCCATGGAAGCAGTGTTTTTTGCTTTGGAGAGGGCAGCCTTCACCTGAGCATCAGAGATGTTTGGGAGGCAGCCCTCTGCCAGGATAGATACTTGCTCTTTTGGGGAGGGTGGAGAAGTTTGCACTGAACCTGTCTGCCAGGATATTGGCGATGTCTGTGGGTTCAGTGTATTTTTTGTCGTTTAGAATCACCTCAGAACAAGTCTGGGAGTTGCATCCCAGGTTTCTAACATAACTGAAAAAAGCCTTATGATTGTCTTTGGTGTCCTGTGCAATTTTTCTCTCGAAGCTGGCCTTGGAGGATTTTATGAGGTATCGTAATTTTTTGCTAGTACTGATCAGAGATGCCTTCCCTATTAGGGATTTTGCTCTATCATGTAGTAGCTTCCTCCTTCTGTTGTACAGTTTATTTACTGCAGGGGTCCACCAGACTGGACGCCTGCCTTTGGATGATTGGGTTTTGGTTTTGTTTGGGATAGCATGATCCATGCATTTCTGGAGATGTCCGTAGAATGCGTTTATATAGGATTCTGCAGTTTGGGCCGTAGTTTCCACTGGCCCTGGGGCCTTGAAGGATTCCACTTCAGTTTTGAGAAGTGAGAAGTTCGCTTTTGAGAAGTTTTTCACTGTGGTTTTCTGGGCTGGGGGTGGGGTCGGGATGTGGACATCCAGTGAAATTAATTTATGGTCTGATCTTACCAATGAGGGATATATTTCTGGTGTGGAGCATAGAGTCCCCATGTTGGTAATGATCAGGTCTAGTATGTCATCCCCTCTTGTGGGAGTGGTGACTAGTTGTTCCATATCATTTGAGTTTATAATTTCCAGGAACCTTTGGGCTAAGGTGCTTGGGCTTGAGTAGTGCTCCCAGTCAATGTTTGGGTAGTTGAAGTCACCCAATATAATGGTGTTCGGAGAGATCTTCATGTTCTCCAATGTTTTCAGGAAAGCCGAGTGGGATTCCTGACTTTGAGAGGGTGGTCTGTAGGATGCTATAAACTGAAAAGCAGTCTTGCCCACTGTTAGTTGCACATGGATGGTCTCCGATACTTTGTGCAATGCCACTAACCTGGAGGTGTGGATATCCTTGATAAATATGGAAACTCCCCCTCCTTTTGTGGTTCGGTCCGGGTTTTGGGGCCGAAAAGCATGATATGAGGTATAGCCTGGTAGTGCTGGGGTGCTCTCTGGAGCCTTGAACCAGGTTTCTGTCACTGCACAGATATCGATGTTCTCCATACTGAGGAGAGCTTCGAGTGCGTGCATCTTGAGGTTAAGACTTCTGGCATTTAGCAGCATTACCCTTAGTTTCTTGTGCTGTCCATGGGGGTGGGTTTGACTTTTGAGCCTTGCCTAAAAAAGGCACTATGGGGGTGGCAAGAGCCTTTGCCAATATCCGAAAGCCCAGTGGTGACAGGTGCAAGCCATCCCTAGTGAAGCAACGTGGCTTGTCGAGCATGTCATCCCAGGCTGACAGACACTGGATCCCCTTTGAATGACACCAAAATTTTAGCCAATTGTTAAAATCGATCATTTTGTCTTTGTACTGTGGCATCATTGTAGGTGAGGGTAAGATGCTGCTCAAGGTCAGGGTCATACCAGCTATGTTATATGGGTTGGAGATGGTGGCATTGACAAAAAGGCAGGAGTCAGAGCTGGAAGTGGCAGAGTTAAAGATGTTAAGATTTGCAGTGGGTGTGATGAGGATGGACAGGATTAGGAATCAGTATACTAGAGGGTCAGCTCAGGTTGGATGGTCTGGAGACAAAGTCAGAGAGGCAAGATTGCATTGGCTTGTTCATGTGCTGAGGAGGGATGTTGGGTATATTGGGAAAAGGATGCTAAGGATGGAGCTGCCAGGTAAGAGGAAAAGTGGAAGGCCTAAGATAAGGTTTATGCATGTGGTGAGAGAGGACAAGCAGGTAGTTGGTGTGACAGAGCAAGATGCAGAGGACAGGAAGAAATGGAAACAGATGATCTGCTGTGGCGACCCCTAATCACACACACACACACACACACACACACACACACACACACACACACACACACACACACACACACACACACACACACACACACACACACACACACACACACACACACGCACACACTTTGCCTGTTTATATCCGGTGGCCAACTTCTTTGTTGTTTTGTTTGCAATTCTGCATTTAATGATCAACTTCTTAGCTGTTCCATATACTGTTGTGTTATTTATATATGAATCCAACTGTGGATTATAATCTGAGGTCTCATTTGAACTTTCTGCAGCTGTTACAAACCTATTAAATGTGCCATCCTGTGCCAGATCTCATTATCAACTCTGTGTGCATTGTGTACTCAAGACTTTAGCCTTCAGAGATTAGTTATAGTTACATTTCTTGCAGAGGGAGGGTCATGCATTCAGTAATTGTGTAGCCCTTGTTTTACATCATCCAATTGCTACAGTTTTGACTGTATGTTTCCTAAACTAGAATAGCAAAACAGTACTCAGGCAGCAGCTCCATTATTCATAGGTTCATAGATTAGTGCTAGGCTAACTGCCCTTGCGAGCCATTTTAAGCCTAGCCAATTATCCCCTGTGAGATTCAAACCCTGTACCTTTTGTTTGGTAAGGCAAACACCTTAACCATTAGGCCATCCTTCAAATTACATGCCCTATCTCCTTGTGTTAACCTAGACAAAGACAAGCCAGCACTACAGATGATCAGTGCACAGACACTCTAGGTGTCACACAGTCCCACTAGGTATCATACAACTCTGTATTACCGCTGTCTCACTAGACATACTAGAAGCTAATGAGCAGTCCTTTAAAGATATGACAGGCACTGTTCATAAGGGCTCTGGCATCACCCAATAAGTGACAACTAGGACGTTTTACAGAAAAAAAAATAAAGAATTCTTAAAACAGGAAGTCATACAGTATTTGTTGCTGCTTTATCCTAAATGCTGTGTGTTTGTGGCTCTGATTAATTTTATTAATTTATTTTTTGAGAGGCTGATTTTATCTTGATGTTACCTTTAAAGAAATAAGAAAAGACAGTAGCGAATGATGCATGACCATGTCTTTGTTCTTTCCTCAATAAAATTATTAAAACTAATCTGCTAGTACCAGTATGTAATGTATAAAGGAGCTTTGAAAATTATAGTACCTCAGTAGTCAGACATAATTCCAAAGTATGTCAATCTACAAGGAGTGACTGTAAAAAACAAGGCCACTTACTTCATGAATCCGTACATCATGAATTAAAACTTCTTTTTGACATTTTCGCCTTAATAATTATGACTTCACACACCCAAACCAGAACATAAGAAGTAGATACCAAAAATGAGCGAACTCAGAAGTAGTAAATTCCCTGAACTGAAAGGGTGAGATATATATATTAACCAAATCTGAAAATGGTGATGTGTCATACCAAGAAGCTCCTGGATGAACATTGTGGTTATACTCTGCCGCTTATGAAAACCAGCTATCACTTGCCTTTGGTGATTGTAGTATTTTTTTTCACTTGTATCTGGGCAGTTGAAATAATTGTCAACCACACTGAGGTTTTGTGTTACTGTTTTGGAGGATACCAGTTTAAGAGTATCAAAATCCATTGCAAATGCACATCACTGATGTACATAAGAAGGGATTGTGCTCTGGGCAGAAACATGAGTAGAAGAATACTTCACTTCAGTACTTTGTCTGCCTTTGTAATACTCTACTTCAGTACTTTAAATCAGCCTTTAATACTTCACTTCAGTACTTTGTCTGCCTTTATAACACTCCAGTACTTTAAATCAGCCTTTGTAATACTCCACTTCAGTGCTTTTAATCTGTCTTTGTAATACTCCACTTCAGTACCTTAAATCAGCCTTTGTAATACTCCACTTCAGTACTTTAAATCAGCCTTTGTAATACTCCACTTCAGTACTTTAAATCTGCCTTTATAATACTTTACTTCAGTACATTGTCTGTATGTGTAATACTCCACTTCAGTACTTTGTCTGCCTTTGTAATACTCTAATTCAGTAGTCAGCCTTTATACTGCACGACTCATGCGTATATGCTTATATACTTTCATTTAGGTGTAAGTGTGTATAGTGTATATACAGTGCAGAGTACATTACCCCAGAAAGCATATCCACAACACACTTTCACTGTCTAGCTGCTGCTATTAGGCATATTCCCAACAATGAGAAACATAAACATTTTCTGAAGTAGTCTAATTGTTAAGCAGTTTCCAGCCACGCAGGCTGCAGAAAAGTTAATTAGTATTTTATTCTTATCAAATGCAGAATTGTCATATCCTGGTAATGCCATTGCATATGTGTGTGTGTGTGTGTGTGTGTGTGTCTGTGAGTGTATGTGCAGGTGTCTGTCTGTCTGTGTATATGTATGGACAAATGTGCATGCATAAGTGTGTGTGTGTGTGTGTGTGTGTGTGTGTGTGTGTGTGTGTGTGTGTGTGTGTGTGTCCATGTCTATTTGTTGATCAGACTTTATAAATTATTATACAAATTTTATATTTCACATGTAAAATGCTTCCTCCAACAATTATATTTTGTACATCAGCTTTCAAACATTAGATAGAACTATTTTGCATCAAAAATATAAAAAAAATGAATATCTGCAAATATTCAAGCAAACACAAAACAACTTAAGAGATTACTTGTTTTCTGAGTGCAATAATGTCCTGCAGGACAATGGAAAACCCTAGTGCTTTCTCCAAGCATGCTGTAAATGAGGGCCACTGACTGTACCCTTTAGAATAAGGGCCACAGCTCAGGGTATGGTCTGCTTGATAACATTCATGTGATTGTTGATGGGACGTAGGATGCAGTTCACATACTTGGCAAGTGTAAGGAGAGAAGGAGAGAGGACAGCATAAGAAATAGAACATTAGGGATTTTTTTTTTACCCAGATGCATTTGCACCTTGTCCACTTAACTATTACATTTGGCAGTGGTATGTTACTGTAAGTTGTTACATACCCTGCTACTAGTGCTATCTGCTATAGAAGAATCAAATTTGACTAGAAATGTATTTCAGATAAGAAATTTGTTTTCTAGATACCCCGTTTTGCAAAGAAGTGTTAAAAAGCGGATACATCTCACAGACAGTTACAAAAAATGCAGTTGTCTATTTGCTGGGTGTATCTGAGAATTATAAAATCCTTCCACAATCATCCTCCTGCTGAAATGATGCCTGTGATTTGTACAGACAAATAATGCTGCTGTGCCATCTGCCAGTGATGCTGGAAAAGCTGTATGCACAGCATTTAAAATGCATCTAGAAAAGTACGGAGTCCTTTATCAACATCAGTGTATTTTCTTCAAAGATCATAACATCACTGCTTCATGTTGTCACTCAAAGGATAGTGACTTAATAGGAATGCTAGTTAATGAGTTGACAAAAGGCTTTCATTCAGTCTATCGAAAATATTATTAACTGAACTGAAGTTAAAATGATTCAAGCAAACAGTTTTTTAACTCATTACATTTGAGTGACACCTCCAGGTGTATCTGTAATTAACTCCTAGTGATGCCTCTAGGCATCAAATATTGTTTGTTCATATTTATATCAATAATTGCAAAACCATGCTATGCACAAGGTTTTAAAAGATTTCATCTTAAAGCTTATACAATGACAAACTCAACTGCATTAATATTTGACCTCTCTCTACAGCAGATATATAGATATTGACTTTTGTTTTTTTATGATACTAATTTATATTGATATAATGTTCACATTTTTCTAAATATGTCAACAACCAAGTGATACAGACAAAACTACTTAGCCTCATATGAAAGCTCTCAACTAGATGAATAAAATGCTGCCAGCAGTATGTGTGTAACTTGAGTGGTTGCTAAAATATTGTAATTTGTTTATAAAATATTAAAAATGTAATAGTTACTCCCCCGGATTCACTAATCCTCCGTGCAGGACTACTGTAGTCCTGCACAGAAGCACCATTTTAAGAGGAGGACGGCAGCGCACCATGCATATTAAGGAAGGCACGCTGCTTGAACACCTAATGCTACACAGAGCGTGGACGAGTGCAGGGGGCGTGGCTGAGAGAAGAGCTCTCAGAATGAACACTCCCCTGCAAAGTAGAACAGAAGAATGTGTACATAAAAGAGTGTATCCCCACCAACAGTCCCCATGTGTTCAACAGCAACAGTACACCGAAAGAAAACATGAAGAAACCCTTGTAGTAATGTTTTTAAACCTCTGAGTACAGTTAACCATAGGGGTGCGGGTCTGCCTATCGCGTAGCTATGGGTAAAGCAGCATGAAAGGCTGAAGAGGATAAGAAGGAAGGTATAGCAAATGAAGCAGCACAGCAATAGCGTAGTGGTCAGAGCATCTGCCTAAGGAGGAGGCATTCCCAGCTCGAGTCCCACTGCAGCACATAACATTTATCAAGTGTAATCTGTATACAAACAATTATGTACATTTTATTGGTGTAGAACCTACCAAATAACAATTAAATCTGAACTGGAGTACTGCATGAAATGCACATGTGAAGAGTCAGTACCAGAATGAATAAGTCAGCAATAAGCAGGCGTAAGCACAGATAAGTAGAAGTAAGCAAATGTAAGCAATAGTAAGCATGTGCAAGTGCGTATGGGCGCGGTGAAGCACCGCTGACACAGATCAAGCAAAGGAGACACTGACTGCATGTAACACATTGTGGCTGGAAGTCAGCAGTGCTAACCTCTGCGCAAACCTGGTCACAACAGCTTGAAAGTGCTTAAGCACACCGTATCAAACGGCCAGTGTCACGTGGGGGTCTGTGTACACTAATGGAGTCACTCGTAGGTATTGCAAAGCATACGTGGCACACAAGGATGGCCGGTATGCACACGAAACACAGTACCCAGCAATACCAGTCAACATTACCGGATATGTAGCTAAAGAATTAGAGGTATATGTGTTCGTATGAATATCCATAACTATAGATATATACCTCCCCTCTCTGTAGAACAAATGTATACATACATAGATAGACATATAAATAAATACCCACAAATACAGATATACATATGCAGACACCCATACATCCACATGTTGTTAGATATATATACAGCAAAATGTATATATATATATATATATATTTATATATATATATATATATATAAATATATATATATATGTGTGTGTGTGTGTGTGTGTGTGTGTGTGTGCGTAGATATACGCAGATATATACCGGTGATAAGATACAGCACCCAAGAATGACATAACTTCACAGGCCATGCCAATGGAGGTGAGGGGCCCAAGTAAGAAACGTGTAACACGTAGCATGACTTTCCACCCCCCCCCAGCCAGACAGAGGAAACATACAAACAAACCCACAAACAATGTAAACAGTCCACTGCTCCCCAGACCACAGGCAGGATACAACCGGGGGGGGGGGCACAGTGGATCAGTGAAATCTAATCTTGGAACAGAGATAGGAGTGTCCCTTGTGGGACACTCCAAAAATTGTCATATTATGGGAGGAAGCCCGTGCGATGATCTATCGAGGTGGGGTGTGTACATACCAGGAATAAAAGGGTGGGAAAGCCTGATGACCCATGGTTCGAGACAACGAACGAGATGGGTCCCGTGAAGTGGAGAGTGGGCAGTGTGTAGTGGTATGTTTAGACGCAACCTGCACCCACAGTAAGGATGAGTGCTGTAGAGGAGGTGCGGGTGGGGGAACTATGGGTAGCTAATTATGGGTCTAGGTGTGTAAGTGTTTGCTGGAGTGGGTCTATACGGACAGCCCCAGGGATGTAAGCAATAGTGGTCATTGGGCAGAGGCGCCGCCCAACTAGCAGCCACACCCGCTACAAGTCCCACTGCAGCAAAGTCTATTTTACATGGCAAAGAACGGAATAACCAGATGTAGATGAAAAATGTAGAGGTGTGTGTGTATATATACTCATACCTACATGGAGTTATACCTCTCCCTCCTCGTAGTACAAATGTATATACGCAGAGACAGAATACATATAAATACCCGCATATAGATATATACATATGCAGACACCCATACATGCATATGTCATTAGACATATATATACAGCAATATATACATATATATATGTATGCATACATATACAGATATATATGTATAAAGTTATGTAGCTCTCTCTCTCTCTCTATATATATATATATATATATATATATATATATATATATATATATCCCGCGGTAGCATTGTCACCTCACAGTAAGATGCTGTCCATTTCGATTCTCAGCAAGAGCATCTTCTGTGTGGAGACATGCGTGAATGGGCATACCTTCGTTGAAGGTTGTGTGTCAGGGATAGTAACTCGGCACGTAAAAATCAACTACCAATCATTAGCAGACTGGAGTTCTACTGTGGCAACACCTAACCGGGGAAAGCCGAAAGACACAAACAATATATATATATATATATATATATATATATATATATATATGTATAGCTAGGATATGATACAGCAGTTACAAATTACATATGTTCACAGGCCGTGCAAATGGATGTGAGGGGTCCAATCAACAAACATGTAACACGTAGCATCAACCCCCACCCCCAGCTAGACCGGTGAAACATACAGACACACAATAAAAGTAAACACACCACTGTTTCCTGGACTACAGGCAGGATACTACCAGTAGGAGAGACCAGCTAAGTCTAATCTTGAAACAAAGACATGTATGTCCCTTGTGGGACACCCAAAAATACAATGATTGTTGGGCTTCCTGCCATTACACCGATGTCCAACGGCAGGCCACACATGTTCCTGATTTACAAGGTAGGGGAAGCCTGATGATCCATGGGGCAAGAAAGCATATGTGATGGGTCCCGAGAAGTGGGGAGTGGGAAGGGTGTACTGGTGTGGCCAGAGTCGACCTGCACCCGGAGTAAGGAAGATTGCTGAAGAGGATGTGCAGTTTGGGAACTAAGGGTATGAAATTATGAGCCTAGCTGTGCAGGTGTTGGCTGGAGTGATTCTATGTGGATCACCCCAGGAATGTAAGCAATAGTATGCCTTGGCCAGGGCCACCGCCCAACGGTCAGCCACTCCCGCTACGAGTCCCACTGTAGCACAGTCTATTGTACATGGCAAAGAATGGAATAACCAGATGTAGATGTAAAAAAGAAGAGGTGTGTGTGTGTGTGTGTGTGTGTGTGTGTGTGTGTGTGTGTGTGTGTGTGTGTGTGTGTGTGTGTGTGTATACCCATACCTACATGGAGTTATACCTCCCCCTCTCCGTAGTACAATATAATTAAATACCCACATATAGATATATACATATGCAGACACCCATATATCCATATGTTGTCAGATATATATCTATATCTATATATATATATATATATATATATATATATATATATATATATATATATATAAATATATATATATATATATATATATATATATATATATATATATATACATACAAATACATATATATATATATATATATATATATATATATAAATATATATGCATATATGTGTGTAAACATACACATATATATAGCTAGGATATGATACAGCAGTTAAGAATTACATATAGGTTTGATAAAGCTGAAAAGCGAAAGCGCTCACCTGCCTATTACCTTGTGCAATAAACTGTAGTCAACAGTTTTGTTTCGTCTTTTTTGGAGGATTTATTAATTGGATATTGGTGTTCTTTTAGGAGTTTAGTTCCTGGTCTGAAGAGACAAAGAACCTACTTATATTCATATACTTTTGATATCAATTGAACTTCGGAGCACTGTGTAACCTATACTTGATGAACTTGTACTATTCGAGACTGCCTGGGTAGTACTTGCACAGATATATTATAACTTTCCATTATATGATTTACCTTGAACTGTGCAAGTATTTTTGTTTCTTGGTGGTGTTAAGTTTTATTTTATACTCAAGAATTACATATGCTCACAGGCCATGCCAATGGGGGTGAGGGGTCCAATCAACAAACGTGTAACACATAGCATCAACTCCCCCCAGCTAGACAGGTGAAACATACAAACACACAAGTAAACACACCACTGCTTCCCAGAGTACAGGCAGGATACTACCAGTGGGAGAGACTCACCAGGTCTAATCTTGAAACAAAGACATTAGTGTCCCTTGTGGGACACCCTAAAAATTGATGATGATCGGATTCATTCCCTGTAATGATTTATCTAACCAGGCTGTGTACGTACACGGACCAGTAGGTTGGACAAGCTTGATGACCTATGGGTTGAAACAATGTACGACATGGGTCCACGAGACGTGGAGAGTGGGCAGTGTGTAGTGGTGTGGTTAGACCCCACCTGCACCCACAGTAAGGATGAGCGCTGTAGAGGAGGGGCAGGTGGGGGAACTATAGGTATGCAATTATTGGCCTAGGCATGCAGGTGTTGGCTGGTGCAGTTGTATTTGGACTGCCCTGGGGATGTAAGTAATATTGCAAATTGGGCAGATCTTCCGCCCATACCTCTCAACCTCTAAGAGCAAAACCTCTGGACAGAACCTAAACTGTTGGGGGGACAAATAGGGACAGAAATTAAATATTCCACTTACAACCTTAGAAAGCTGACATAATATTAGGTTATGCATTAGCAGGACTCGATGTGGAGTCTTAAACCCAAATTGTGTGTGTGTCTTTTAGCTTTTCCCGGTTAGGGGTCGCCACAACGGAACTCCGGTCCTCTAATGATTGGCAGTAGATTTTTACATGCTGGCTTGCCGGGCCTAATGCACAACCTTCAGTGAAGGAATGCCCATTCACGCATGTCGCCACACAGAAGATGCTTTAACTGAGAATCGAACGGGCAACGTCTAACTGTGAGGCAACAAAGCTACCACAGCACCACCACCGCAGTAGTCTTAAACCCAAATACATGTCTGTATTTAATGACTTCATTTCCCAGGTATTTGCCAGACAGGTTCAGATTGTAAGAAGAACACACCAAAATTATGAAGCAAACTCTGAACAGTCTGCGGAAACTGTACAGTCGACAGGTATGCTTTTGCCTAATGGGCAGCCATTCCCGATATGGGTCCCACCGCAGCACAATCCAGTTTACATGGCAAAGTATGGTATAACCATATGTGTTGTTGCATAACCCACTACACAACACCTATGAACACATGGTTGCAACACCCCACTGTAGGCATGTAAGCCGATCTAATTGGCATCACAAAGTATTATTGTAGTCCTCACCCCCACCCAGGATTGTGAGTGTCCAATGCAAACACCAAATGCAGTGTATATGCACAGCTGTTGTCGCAGACAACATGGCCATCTGTGGACCTTCCCTGCAGCTGTCCAGCACATCCCTGGATAATTCCCCTATTAACTCCTCCCTTTGTGCCCCATGCACACCATGTACCTATCAGCCCCAGTTCCATTTCTATTAATGTTTACGGTTACACGTAGGTGACACCCTCTTCCCCCACTATATTGCCAGTATCTGGAACCCCAACCCACAAGTAGTATCACAGCTGTCCCACAGGACACATGTAAATAACACATGAAGGGACACCAAAAGCACACTTGGATCAGCACAGGCTCACCATCTTGCGAAACCCTCCCCCCCAACTCACACTCTATACCATTACATCAACTAGTGAAGCCGACACCTCTTGTCCTGCCTCGCATACAAACCCCAACATCTGACAAACCTTCCCTGTTGCTCCCCATCCAATTATACCTATGGGCTACTAGACAATTACAGTTTCACTCTCACTATCTACCTACTTACTCCTTAACTATTCCCCTCTACTGTATCACACAGGTATGGAATAACTACACCTACCTCGAATACCTGCATGTAACCCATTCAGACCTGTTAAACAGGAATCCAACTTCACCTTAAACTGACCTTTGTCAACAGTCATACCTGACATGTAAACGTGACCTAAGCATCGATAATACCGACATGTTAATGTAAATTAAGCATGAAGAATGCGGGACGTAGCTATGTTACGTCTGTTACCCTCTATGAATGTGAACACCCCTGTATTAATTGGAATAAGTAGCTGGGGTCAATGACAATGGACAAGCATACAGTCGGATTGTCCCAGTTGACAAATGTGAACTAAATACATGAAGTTGCACGTGTGTATGCAGGAGCAAGTAGGTATAAGCCTGTTTGGCTGCCAGTATGCGATTACCACACTGGTGAAGCAATGTAGAGGTTAACTCAGTGCAAGAGGCCGCAACCAGAGGTCAGCAATGCTGTGCTTTGTGCAAACCTGCCTACAAATGTTCTACAGTGCCTTAGTTACTCTGTAGCCAACAGCTGTAGCCGTGGCCATTAACAAAATAATCTGCACTGCCAGGTTGAAAACCCCCCACCCTGCACACTATAGTTGACGTGAGTTCCACTAAGCCATGGCGGATCCAAAATCAGTTGCTGTGATCACAAACACATCATCCAGCATAGTCATCCAACAATGTAGGTAATGTATATAAGTGTGTAGATTAATACCAGCACATATGTGCCCATTGCGCAACCACAGAATTATGAGCAGTCTATGTGCATCACAGAACAGTGCCTGTCCACTCATACTGTGAGAACTGTAGTCCTGCATAATACCGAAGAGAATAATGATATATGGTGCACACCAAGGGGGCATGTGAGCATCCTTCATGCACAGTCTCACACCTGGGGCATTGGTTCCATGGAACTGGGAGATAAGGTTGGCCAGGTGTGTGAGCAAACCGCTGCTACATATAACCCTGGCAGGATGCTACCAGTGGTAGACACACTGTAGACCAGCTAGGTCTGTCCCTGGTGGGATGAAACAACAATTGCGGGTCACATCGATGTCTCCACCAGTACTGGAGAAGGATCAAAGGAAGGCTGGTACGTATGTGGACTAAATGGACAAAGAGCCTTCAGATGCTTGGGTTGGGACAGTATACTGGAGGAGTACCAAGGCGTGCAGAGAGGGAAAGGTGTGGAGGTGTGGTATGGCAGGGCTAGCAACTGGGGAATGGATGGATGCTGTGTACGTGGAGCTCGGGGGCCGGGGGAAGGGAACATGGGTATGTCTTTATGGTACACATATGCAAATAAAGCAGAACAGCAATAGTGTAGTGGGCAGAGCATCCGCCTAACGCTCACGCATTCCCGGGTCGAGTCCCACTGTAGCACATCCTATTTATCTTGTGAAATCTGTATGTTAACATCATTGTGCTGTACAAACTACTTAATAACATTTATATTTGTACAGGAGTACTACCTTAAATGTACATGTGAAGCGTCATAACGAATAAGGCACTAGTAAGCAGGCGTAAGCACATAACAGCAGTAGTACGCATGGAAAAGCAGTTGTAAGCATGTGTATCTGTATTTGCGCGGGGGTAAGCATTGCCTACATAGATTGAGCTAAGTAGATGCTAGCTGAGTGTCAGGAAACACAACCAGAGGTTAGCATTGCTTAGCTCTGCACAAACTTGTGCACACCCGCATACAAACACTCAAATGTCCCTAACTAACTCTGTATCCGACAGCCAGTGTTCTGCCCTAAAACAAAATATACAGCCTCTGCAAGGCCCAAACCCAGGACCCTGCACATCATACACTATGTGATTTACCAGTAAACCATGGCAGATGTACATACCCACTTATTTCACATACATATCTTCCAGCACAATCAGTCAACAGCACAGGAAATGTAGTAATATCACACAACACAATGTCTTAATGCATGAGTCCCGAACATAGTGCGCCATAATATGGGTACATATAGGGATATCTGTCATATCTTGCTCTACTACATTTAAAACATTGCAAGTTACACAGTTATATGTAGTAGAACACATATATTGAAGGAGATGATAAGTCTGAAACACGTACATGTCGGCACGAATGACTGACCTCAGTCCTAAGGTCATCCATGTCAATTGCCAAGGGAATGAGGTACAGGCCACACATATAGGCCGAACATGCATGGACATATGGACAGATATACATCTGTAAATGTAGACAGATAGACAGCTATAAGTATATATATGTGTATGTATGACTCAAAAATAACCATATAACAGCAATTGTACATAGATAGACAAATATGTTCAGTATATATATATATATATATATATATATATATATATATATATATATATATATGGGTCTACTTCTTTTGACCTAACTTTCATTTGCCTGACACTCATTTGCCTGACCCCATTTGACTGAAATTTCATTTGCCTGACACTTCATTTGCCCAAGTATTATTAGCAAGAAAATGGAATATGCCCCCTTCCCCACTGCAGTGCGACCCTGGAGTTAGAATATATAGTTAGGGGGGGTGTGGGGGGCAAAGCCCCCCACTTACTTTTCTGTTACTAAGCAATATTACATCAAAAGTTAACAATATTAACACCCCCTAACTATATATTCTAACTCCAGGGTCGCACTGCAGTGGGGAAGGGGGCATATTCCATTTTCTTGCTAATAATACTTGTCGGTCAAATGAAGTGTCAGGCAAATGAAATTTCAGTCAAATGGGGTCAGGCAAATGAGTGTCAGGCAAATGAAAGTTAGGTCAAAAGAAGTAGACCCATATAAATATATATGTATATACAGATAGACATGTGTATATGATTTCCACATGGGAATGGACTCCTGTCCCACTCCGTACTACATAAAAGACCATGAGCACAATTAATGGGGGTGGGGGCACATATGAGGGACACCTGGTAATTACTGCTATGTAACAGATATGCTGTGTATTCCAATATCCAGCACATGCAGTACTTGACAGCAGGACCCACCACAACATGTCTAGAATGTTCCAACAGTAATCCAAGTCACCTGTACATGTCAGGGCAATATCTGTAACATATCATGCAGATAAGCCAGTGTACTGCAGGGAATGTACAATGTTGAAGGGGTACACATTACAAAGGTACAGATATGCACACACTTGTGCAGGTATATATATATATATATATATATATATATATATATATATATATATATATATATATATATATATATATATATATATATATATACATATATATATAGATAAGATATATGGGTACATACACATATACACAGACAAAGGGTATTAGTAGCCATACATATGTAGAAGTAGAGTGGATGTACTGGGTGCAATGTATATCCCCAGCCACAAGCCCTGTAACTGGTACCTGTGACATGTATAGTGTGGCAACCAGCCCCACAAAGGGGATACTTACATTACACATATACCCACTCACAATTGAAAGGACATGACACGCCACACAGGTATGTATACACAGACAACCTTTATTTGTGTACCATACAATAATGTCTGCCATTACTGACAGCACATAGATGTTGATGTATATAACCAGTGATGAATGCAAGGCTCACAGAAAACAGTAGATGCAGACAGTACAGATATATAACATACTATGGTGTCCAGGCCAAGGCCTTCAATTCGTACAACAGTAGACAAAGGATTTGCCTGCACGATAAGTAACAATCAACAATATCAGATGTAGTTCAGCAGCCTCCAATTACACCCTGTAGTCAAGCCCTAGGGGGACATTCATTACTTGTGGTAATGTCAATGTATCTGTCACATGTATGGACCCTGACCAACAAATGTTGTGGGAGTCGATGTTATGACTGGGATGACAGTAGGAATACTAGCAGTAATTAATGATAGGTCATTACCTGACAACCCCTAACCGTGACACAGCAGGACAAAGCCTGCCATATATGTGGAGGAGACAGGCAGGAACACAGGGTCATACTCGCAATATTGCAGTTACACACACTGGAACATGTTGGTGTTACAGGATGTGTTGCATCATACCCTTATGCAGTAATTGGACATCAGGGACACAAATGGATATAGCCATGTACTGGTAGCATGCAACACACACACTGCCAGTGTAATATCTGACACAGGACCTGTGTGGTAGACAGACAACACATGATAGGCCCACCTCTGTTCAGCTAGAGGATAGGCCCACAATAGTAAGCTATGCAGACAGACTGCAGTCCAAGGTAATCTAGTATGTACACACACACACACACACACACACACACACACACACACACACACACACACACACACACACACACACACACACACACACACACACACACACACACCCTGTAACACCAGTACTATGCAAAGCATTACACCACTCTACTCACAGTCTGTCTGTATGTCCTGATACTCCTACATATATATGGCTACCCTGAGTGTGCAGGTTCTCTTGTAATAGGCATTGCTCCCTGCTCTATGTAACACTAATGCCCACACACAAGAAGGATGTCCATCACACAGGGAGTGTACAGGGAATACACACACATGATGTAGGGATTCATAGTGGGTGGTTGCCATGACAGTGGTAATTGGAAGTTCTACACATGTGTACTCAGATATATATGGCTATCTGGATTAGTACATGTCCAAATAGTTCCACCATATGTCCTGGACATGGAGTGTAGCCCTACCCCAGGTCCTATAGTCCCAATGTCATAGTGCAAGGGAATGTCAGGTATTTATAGCAGGTATATTAATAGATATTTGCTACTGTCATTGGGATTGTTTTCACAGACATGGTGTGTGTGGAAGGTGACATCTGCTCTTAACAGGAGTGCCACTGACTAGTGACAGACATCCTAAGGTTATCATGGTACAGTACCTGCATATCTAGCAGGCTTGACAGCCATGTCACAGCACAGGGTAGGATACACCTGTGTGACAGTGCATAACCACAACCAATGTGGCCACAGCCACATATGGTACGCTAGCATAATAGTACAGTTTATGGGCTATCTGTCCTACAGCATCCTCATATGTGCCACTCACAGAATGACCCTACATATACTGGGCTGCTACATAGTTTGGTCTGATGGCTGTCTGTGGTATGGGACATATGTATGTATGGCCCTACAAACATGTATGGTAAAATGGTACCATACAGTGGGGCAGCATGTAACATCAGATAGAATGGGAGCTAGAACAATGACATCTACCACAGTCTGTACACAGGCCACAGTACATATTAACAATACACACACTGCCGACATTCACCATCACTACACAGACCTCAGTACTGTACAGCCATCCACAGAATGTCCAGGTTATGACATGAAATGTAACCCCTACTGTACATGACATGTGTAGCAATCTGATATATCACTGGCTTGTTATCAGATATGATGACACTATTTACGGTGTACAGCACATATGCACCATTTCATGCATGACATATGTACAAAAGTTGACAGAGGTGTGGCTGACAGCACATACACAGGGCCAGTACAGACATGTTGCTATGATACCCTCATAAATCTACCATTGTGACAGAGTTTGTTGCAACATATGTCCAATGAGGGAAATGTAGTCAATAAGTGTCATGGCCTTCGCCATCAACAGACTGCATTCCTCACACTACCTTCTGCATTCCACAGATAGATGCATTGTGGCTAACACATGAAGCCAAAGGAACAACACTGTCCAGTTTGCAGATGACCTTGCAGATGGGGATTCCTCATATATATGGTACTGACATGGCAGGGATTGTGACATGTACAACAGGCATATCCAGACAAACACCGTTAAACCAGTATTACTCCATATGCAGTATAGCAGCACTTACAGTCTGTAGTCAGGTCAGGCACATTCCCCTCCTGTTTGTTGCCCTCTTTCCACAGTGTATGTTGCTAGAGGTAAAACCCCAACAAATCTGAGATGCTGTTTGCCAAACGACAGTTCTAGCTCCTGCTCACAGTGGCAGACAAGGGCCAACACCACCAGGATGTTCACAGGTATTGGGGTGTGTTTCCATGCAACTGGCTATGGGAATATTACCACAGCTGTTCCACATGCAATCAGCTAGGGGAGGGCTGCAATTCGTGCAGTGGCCATCAGCTGATCATGAGCATCACTTAAAATACACAGGCTGCTGCCTAAGCAAAGCAGGTGTGGGCCTCCATGTCCACCAAAGTGGGAGTTGGGGAGGCAGACAGAGGCGAATACATGTCAGGGAGGGGTGGGAGGGTAAAACTGATGCATGTTTGTGTCACACACCTACCAGCACAGGGTATCAAACCCCCGACAGCTATGTAGTGCTATCACAGTTCGATGCTGTTATTAGATGCGCCACATGGGCTAGCTGGTGGGTAGCACTCAGAACATATATGTGATGGTGAGTGACATTTGCAACAGGGATATGGTAGATATACAGTAGGTGATGTGCACGTTCCTGTCTGCATGAACAGGTGCCAATGTCAACACAGGCACACTCACACAGGGATGCACACACATTAACACACTTGCAGGTCCAGGAGTGCAACTTGTCACTAGTGGGATTGCCACAATGCATTAATGTGCAGGGGACACATGCACCACATGGGTCATATGGAGGTCATATGGGCAGTGAGTATGAGGGGGTGTCAGACATCAGGCAGCATGCTTCACTGTGCCCTGGGGGGAGTAGTGCTTGTGGATGTGGACATATGCACCATACAACACACACATGAACACACAGGCTGCCAGTTCGGACGTGCATGGGTGCATGTCTGCACAGGTGTGTGGTGGCCAACAGTGCCAGCAGGCTATACAAGGTTAGGTGATGGGTATACCTTGGCATCAGGCCACATGACAACGGTCTGCATTGTGGCATAGGACTGTAGTTTCTGCATTTGCCCACACAGGTGGGTATTTCATCCTGTCACCTGGGTGACTATTGTGTGTGGCCAATGTTGTGCATCACTTGCCATGTATGTGTTCCCTAGTCCATGACTTGGATGGTGTCTAGGATGTGCACACCTCCCACATGCATGTACAGTGACATGTGGAACTGTACCTGGGGTGTCTGGCCCATGCTGTGAACACAGGTTATCATCAGATGTGCCAGTCTTGGCCACCTGTGGCAGGGACTGGTAATGGTCAGCAGATTTACCCTGAACCCACATTGATAGCATGCTAACAGCATTCCCTGATGTCATGTCATCTGTCCATGCAGGGCATGTTGTCAGGCATGGTATGTCCGTTGTGAGTCACATGTGAAGGCACAGTGGGGTTGCTAACTGTGATTGGCTGGACTTGATGTTACATGTATGTGTATGGCTTTGCACCCCAGCCTCTCAGCTATTTACATCTGTTATCCCTGTATGGTTGACATTGTGATATATAGTGGGGCCACCATAAATGAAATTAGCAAAACCCCTACATATTGCCCACACACTCACAACCACTTCAACACAGGATACGAGTTACAAGCACACACACAACTGTCATGTCTGGGAGTAAAACTCCTACCTAACTAGTTTACTACACTACAGCACTTGGCAGTTATAGTATGCACCATGGACATTACTGAAGTACATCCTCCCCAAAGGTGTATTTCACAATTAATGACATCAGCAGGATTACCAAAGTAGGACGTTTGTAATGTACTGCGAGTGAGTAGCCTATAATGCATTGCTCCATACACAGACACTGAAACACACACAAAACATCCAGAACTGCCATGGATGGAGATGGAACACTACCACTGTTCTAAAGCACACTACAGCTGTACGCAGTTACAGAACATGCTACGGTGATTACTGGTCTATCACTTTCCCAGAGGTTTACTTCTAGGTGAGTGATATTAGCAGCCTTGCCAATGTAGAGTATTTGTATTGTATGGAGTGTGAGTATCCTAAAAAGCATTGCTCTCTACTCAGTCAAACACACAGATTCACACCCCAACACACACAGTTGCCAGGTCTGTGGTTCGAACACCTACCTAACTAGTTTATCACACCACAGCAGTATGCAGTTACAGAACGTACTACAGTGATTACTGAGCTATCACTTTCCCCAGAGGTGTACTTCTAGGTGAGTGACATCAGCAGCCTTGCCAAAGTAGAGTATTTGTATTGTATGGAGTGTGAGTAGCCTAAAAAGCATTGTTCTCTACTCAGACAGACACACACAGATTCACACACAGTTACCAGTACCAGGGTTCGAACACCTATCTAACTAGTTTATCACACTACAGCAGTACACAGTTACAGAATGTGCTACAGCAATTACTGGGTGATCATTTTCCAGAGGTGTATTTCTGGGTGAGTGACATCAGCAGCCTTGCCAAAGTGGAATATATGTATTGTACAGAGTGTGAGTAGCCTTACAGGCATTTCTCTCTACACATTCAGAGACAGACAGGCATGCACACAAACACACACTCACAGAATTGACAGGTCTGGGGTTAGTAATACTACCTAACTAGTCTATCACTACAGCAGTACTCAGTTATGGGACGATCCATGCATATTACTGAGCTATAGCTCTCCTAAAGGTTGTGCGTCAGGGCTGGCAAACTCGGCACGTAAAAAAATCTACTGCCAATCATTAGTGGATCAGAGTTCTGCTGTGGCGACCCCTAACCGGGAAAAGCCGAAAGACACAAACAAAGTTCTCCTAAAGGTGTAATTCACATTGGATAACCTCAGCAGGCTTGTCATACTACTGCTATGGGGAGGGCAATGTGTACATGGGCCATACCCCATTCATGTAGGGGTTAACATGCCACATGCAGGCCCACATGGGGTCATATGTCACAGGTACATGTATACAGCTACTAGATGGCTACTTCCTTGTACAGTCTTGTAGCACAGCTGACACATGCACCACATAGTCTGTCATGCTGACAGGTACTGGCGGCTAGTATCCACAGTGAGTTACATCCACACCTTATGTGTTGGGGGCCCTTTGGTTGTGTGCTGGTTGGGACAAGCCTGCATGGCTCCTTGTCACAGTCACCCTCTTCCACACATCTATGCCCATGTACCTGTGGCTTATTATAGTGTGTTGTCCTTACATGTTCGTCTGTATTCCTATCCACTGTGTGTGCAAGGCAGGAGTGGTGCATACTGACATGTGTCCGCACTGAGAACTGCAACTTCCAGATATGGCTGGTCCACTGGTGTTTGCAGACATGGCCTTCATGTGTTTACGTGTGTGAGCATGCCCAGTATGATCTCTCAGTATGTTGTTGACTGACATTGCCTTCATGCTTCTTAAGTGTGTGAACATGCCCAGTATGGCCATCTGTGTTTCATGTATGAATCACGTCCAGGTAGTTTGTACTGTGTTGCTGTCCTTTGTGTTGTACACTGACAGGTAGCATGCTGTGTCTGCAGGGTATCCATCGGTCATTTGCCATTGACTGTGTCTACATTTCTGCATAGCGGGGGGGGCACCTGACTGTTTCTACTGCTCTACACAGGAGTGGGGGGGCACACCTGACTGTTGCTATAAGTGTACGTTGG
Source organism: Protopterus annectens (assembly GCF_019279795.1). Lineage (NCBI taxonomy): Eukaryota > Metazoa > Chordata > Ceratodontiformes > Protopteridae > Protopterus > Protopterus annectens. The sequence goes on along the minus strand of NC_056725.1, from coordinate 1,998,593,150 downwards.
ATGGGGGGGGCGCACCTGACACTTGTACACATTTGCAAGGACTGTGCTAGTATGTCAGGTACTCCATTTCAGTCTGTAGTCTTACCTATCCTGCTGGCTAAAGGCTTACCAGTGTACTACAGATTCTAGCTTTGTTTACCTACATATTAGTTTCTGACATCCTAGCCTTCGCAACGTACATCGGACTGCCTGGCCTACTGTGGTCTGTCTGTGTAGGCCTGGCGGGAGAGGGGGGGTTACCCATAGGGCACATTCAGAGACCATAGTACAGCATTTGTTTGTGTTAGTCTTCACCTGTCCTGCTGGCTGAGACTGTTGTTGGGTATGTGAACCTTCCTGACTGGCATGTGTGGCTCTTATGGACACCAATGTCGCTCAGGCCATTTCCTGCAGTGGGTTTTGTCACCCTGTGTAGTAGTGGCTACTGTGGTGACTCCAGTATGTGTTACAGATGTCATAATGCCACTATGGCTGTCTACTGTCTGCTGCCTTGACATTCGGCCACCCAATTCCCTTGCATGTTCACATCCATACCGTAGCTCCAGGTAAAAACACATTCTACTCCATTTGGCAATTGGTAGGTTGATTAACTTACCTTGAGGGTGTGCCGGACTTGAGGATGGTGCTGGAGGGCTGCCTATGTCAGATGCACATAGTACACTCCCTATACATGGTTGGGCACAGGTAGTGTCATGTTTGGTATCCCTTTTACTGTTGTGCGAGTTAGAGAGAGGTGTCATTCCCTGGACCCCTACTGTGTCAGTGCATATGCTATGCGTTACCTCATTTGCCAAGGCCAGGGCATACTGGGCACACCCCATTCTGCCTACTGGGGAAGGCTTAGGTTGTTCCTCCTCCAAGTCACTCTGTGCCTGTACAGGCCTTGGCATTGGTGGGGGGCTGTGTGGCCATGTCCCATGCTGTTCCTGCTGCAGCTGTTTCCACAGGATCATATTGTGTAGCATAGCACATACCATAACAATTTGGGTACATGTAGCAGGTGAATACTGCAGGGCTCCACCAGATGTGTCCAGACACTGGAACCATGACCTGAGCATCCCAAACACATGCTCTATTATATGTCTGGCCTGTGTGTGTGCCTCATTATGGCAATGTTGTTCAGGTGGGTGTGGATTTCTGATGCGTGTCACCAGCCGCAGATCCAGTGGGTACCCAGCATCCCCCACTAGGTGACCGTAGGGGATGTCCACATCAGCAAATCTGTGGTACTGCTGCATCAGATGCCATATGTGTTAATCGTCATAGCTTCCAGGGCAGCCGTCACACACATTCAGTATAATGCCCTGGGCATCACATATGATATGACATTTGATGGAGGGGATGGCCCTGTGGTTGATGTAGGCCCTACCCTACTCACTGGGTGGTGCTTTGATGCATATGTGCGTGTAGTCTATAGCACCCACTACCCCAGGGTAGTCTGCCATTTGGTGGAAGAGACACATATTGCTGGTCAACACCTCACATGTGTTGAGGAAATGTACATGCTCATTGGCATGTGCTGACATGGCATCCAGAAACTGGTAGAATACTCTGCATGCTGATGCCTGTGAGATCTCCATGATATCCCCAGTTGTTGTTTGGGAGGTACATGTGGCTAGTATACCTAGGCCTACACATAACTTGGTATTCACTGGGATGAATTCCCCTTGGCCAGTGTGGTGTGTCAGGTGTGGCCTGCACAGCTCAATGATTTACTGTAGGAGGTCCCTGTCCACCCTATAACGGTCCACTATCTCCAGCTCATGTAGCCCCTGGTAGGTTACCCTGGGTCTGCACACTTTTCTCCATCTCCTCACTGTGGGTTGTTTGGCAGCATTCACATCCTCACCACCCTCAGCCTCTTGCACATGTTGTTCTATGTTGCCTGCTGCAGCCGTTCTCATTTTGTAGGTTTGTTTTTAAAATTTCCCCGCTTGTATACACCGGTGGTGTAGACTGTGGAAAAACCAGGGGGGGAGAAGGTGTTTGCTTAGTTTATAGTGGTGTTCTGGGCTGGGCTGGTCTGCTGCCTGTGTAATTAGCTGATTCTGATACATTTCACCTGGCAGTTCAGCTAGTTCTCCTTGATTATCTTCCTACTGCTGTTTTCCCTTCCCATTGCCTCCCTGTTTAAGCATGTGTGCGCGCCAAGCAAACAGAGTGCTCAAATGTGCACAGAGCAGCTATTTCCTGGTTTAACTTCCTTTTTCTTCCTGTGAAACCCAGTGCATGATGTGCACACCTGCTTACATTTTGTAAGGAGTGCTAGGCTGTTTGGACACACCTCTAGCTTAGCTGTGCTAAGCTAGGAGTAGTCCCGGGCCACAGGGCTCCAGTCCACTTACAGTATGCCTGACACCCCCTCCCCATGATGTCACCTATCTCATAGTCTTGCACCCAGCTATTTCTACTCTTATACTCTTGGGACCTGCCTCACACCCTGCGGAAATCTGGAATTCACTATCCTTCCCCTCATTTGCATAGGATTGCCTGCTAATGCATAGTTACATGTCTCACACTGAGCCTCCCCCTTAGCAACCATTACTCACTGGCCAGGTTGTCTTATGCCTGCCATTGACTTGCATGGCTGAATACTGCTTTTAGTTAGAATGCTTATTTTAGGTTTGTTTTATTATTTTCCCCCCAATCCCATTTGTGCGCCGCTGCCCTATGCTTAAACAGTCAAGATTGGAGAAAGTATATTAAAAGTTGTTTTTTAATTTTTTACACATTTCTGCAGACTGCACTCATCCTGCGCTGACTGCTGCCTCCTTCCTGGATCACAATTTACCCTCATTTGCATGGTTTTCACCTGCAAATTAGGGTAATTTGCATACAGGAGCTCGGTCCATGCAGAATTAGCCTAAGAGCTCACGTACACGTCCCTGGAGCTCGTTCCTGCATCGCACGTCAGCCATATTGCCGAAAATAGCTCTTAAACTATTCCTGTATGCTATAACAGGCTTCGTAAATCTGAGGGACTGTGTTTACTGTGACTTATAAAACTTGTTTTAAGACCTAGAACCTAAATAATGCTACCACTATAAAAATAGTTTGTGCTGAAGAGTTTGCCATTTATATTTCTTTCATAACCCCGTGGTTCCAGAGATATGAACATTTGTTTGAAATGTGAGGACATAATTTGATTCTGTCAAAAGGCTGAGGCTCTGCCCATTGGAAGTTACAGTGCAAACTTCCTGTGCTCCATTGGAATGAATGAGTTAAAGGTGTCCTGAGTGATAACATGTCTTTCAAAGTCCAGCTTGAGCAGTCATGTTATAACTGAGTTATCAGTTAAAAAATAGTGTCTTACAATAATCCTTCCCGACACCCATAATTTTTTATTGTAATTACTTCACATGTACCCCTTCATGTAAAAAGATTACCCCCTACATTTGAACCTCCAAGCATGAAAAATGATGACACTGTCTTTTAAAAATCACAGCAGAGGGTCAGAAAAAGAAGCACTTTCTTATTTTCACAACAGAAGCTGAATCTGTTTATATACCACACCCTATCTAGCTAGTGCTAGTGAATGTCTGTATATGCTTAGTTCATGTATTTAATGAAGTATGTACCCATAAACAGTTATGACAGTATAAGACGCAAGATAAATGTATGAGGAGTAAGGCTAAATCTGAGAGACAAAATCATAATGCTGTGCATAAATCATAGAAGATGGGAGGTATGATATGAGCATGCAGTCCAGATTTTTGACAAATCACTTGATCTGGATGAAACATTAAACCGAGGCCCAAGCTGCTTGAGTTGGTGAAGCTTAGATGGATGCAAAAGATTCCACATCACCAATTTAAAAGAGATGGGGAAGTTCCTGGTGCCCTGGTCAAATTTTCTCTGAAAAGAGACAATTGGCCCAGTGGGACTAACCTTGTCAACAAAGTGTTAGCTAACTTTACTTCCCCCACAATTATATATAACAACTGTACAGTTGCACCAACTTAAAGAAGATAGAAATCACCCACAAAAAGGAATAACTGCTAGCACACACTTAGAAATCACTATTATAAAAAAAGATCTCAATAGTAAAAGATATCCCTAGACTTAGCTAACACTGACAACTAATTTTATCAGAGGTCTGACTATTGTTCAACATCTACTCCCAGTGTGACTATTATGTTTTAAAACGTAATTGTTTGGAAAGAAGTATGCCCATATATAGGACCTTTCTATCATCCAGAAGTATCACAGGTCAATAATTTTGACATCTAGGAGTAGAGGAGAGTCCTGCACAGTTATTTTGAAGACACATGAATAAGATGCAATATGAGAGTCATGGGTTGGATGAATCCTGATACAGAATAAAGCATCTGCTAACTAATGATGGTAACATGGCTCTTGGTAGAGGAATACAGGAATGCAACTACCTCGATTAGAGTTACAGGTTGTCCATCTACTGCCACAAGCAATGCTCAATAATAGATATTAATTCATTGTAAGTATCCTAAAAAAGTGTAGCAAAGGGAGTATTGCTTCCTCTTATCTTTAACCTCCTGTATCCTAGACATAGCCTCTTTCAGGCAATTTGCCTAAACCTAAAGCAGTTAACAGATCATTTTACTAACCCTCAGCTTGCCATTTTATTTTATTCCAAGCATGATACTCACTTGAAAGCTGAAGTGAAATCTTCACTCACTTTTGTCCTAAAACATGACACTCTCTTCAATCACCATCACATCATTAGTCAAAGTTTCATGTCTCCCAAAAAGTACATACATACATAAATGCATACATACATACAGATGGTGTCATTGTGGGGTAACATAATCTAGTCTGCATTGTCCCATGCAGATTGTCTATACATTTGTGATATCCCTTCATTTACACCTTGGTGACTGAATTTGATGACGAAAACCAACAAAACAAACAATGCTGAATTGTTATACTGCATGCAGTCACTATGTCTGCATTTATAAACTAATTATGACAGTTGTGATTGTATTATGATTGTATTATGCCATCTTGTGTGTTTCCTTTTCATGGTAGTGCATTTTTATCTCCCACTTTGCACTCTCTGCATCATGCATCCTCAAAGTACTCACAAAGACAAACAATCTTATAAACACACTAAGAAAAAAGTCAACCTGTTGATGCTGGGGTAAGGCATCTGCCTGTGACACTGGTGTCTCATGAAAAATTAGCAACCTGGGATGCTGGATGGTTGGTTGGGGTGGGGATTAGGCTTGAGCACTTGATGGCCAGTTTGTCTACCTTGGGAATAGGATGGTGTTGTTTTTTTGTAGCACAATGCTGCTATTTAATGGTGGCTGAAGAGCAGCATTAGTGTCTTGCAAGCATGTATACATACAGAGGGGAGAGCAGAAACCAAAACAACATGGGCAGAAGAACCTGGAGACATATCATTACATCCTTACATGCAATCCCCCTTGGAAATACTAGGGCATATAAAATATTTCTGAGGTTAGGTGCTGATCGTGCAGGGTCAGGATGCCTTAATCCCCTCTTCTGTCCCCTGAAAGGTGAATGAGTGCCCACCAACTGTGGCCCTGGTCTAGGGTCAGGACAGCTGGTCAACAGCATGGTTGGGAGATAGAAAGTAACTAGCCTGCTGCTGGGGGAAAAATATACATATATATATATATATATATATATATATATATATATATATATATATATATATATATATATATATATATAGGTGTGTGTGTGTGTGTGTGTGTGTGTGTGTGTGTGTGTGTGTGTGTGTGTGTGTGTGTGTGTTTGTACATAAACAGGGGGAAAAAAGTGCATCTAAAAATAAAATTTCCATTAGTGGCCAATACGTTTACCTCCCACACATGCTTGCACAGTCTCACAAATGTCCACATTGGTTCTTCTTTGAAGTATTTAATTGCAAAACCCCAAGTATCAGAGCATCAGAAACATTTAAAAATAGTGCCTGAAGCATGGAAGGGCAAAATAAATAAGTTTAGGTGTTTTTTGTAATGGACAACCCCCCCCCCCCAGAACCCCTCATGTTGGGGCAGGTCCTTTACTTCCCCCACAATTATATATAACAACTGTACAGTTGCACCAACTTAAAGAAGATAGAAATCACCCACAAAAAGGAATAACTGCTAGCACACACTTAGAAATCACTATTAGAATGATTTACTGTTGAAAATAGGGATCATCATTATCCCCGGATTTACGAAGCCTGTTATAACATGCAGGAATAGTTTAGCTATTTTCGGCAATATGGACAACGTGTGATCCAGGAATGAGCTGCCGGGACATGCACGTGAGCTCTTAGGCTAATCCTGCATGGACCAAGCCCCTGTATGCAAATTACCTTCATTTGCAGGTAAAAACCATGCAAATGAGGGTAATTTGTGATCCAGGAAGCAGGCAGCTGTCAGTGCAGGACAAGTGCAGTCTGCAGAAATGTACTCTGTTAGTAATCAAGTACGTTCCTGCAAACTAAAAAACGGAGCTATGACAGCTCCAAATACAGGCTGCATATCATTGATGAAGCATGGCAATGGGCAAGTATAGGGCCATTGACCATGCAAAATGTGTAAAAAATAAAATAAACAACTTTTAAATTCCTTTTGCCAATCTTGCCTGTTTAAGCATAGGGTAGCGGCACGCAAATGGGATTGGGGGGGTAATAAAACAATCCTAAAATAAGCATTCCAACTAAAAGCAGTATTCAGCCATGCAAGTCAATGGCAGGCATAAGACAACCTGGCCAGTGAGTAATGGTTACTAAGGGGGGAGGCCCAGTGTGGGACATGTAACTATGCATTAGCAGGCAATCCTATGCAAATGAGGGGAAGGATAGTAAATCCCAGATTTCCCCAGGGTGTGAGGCAGGTCCCAAGAGTGTAAGAGTAGAAATAGCTGGGTGCAAGACGAGGAGATGGGTGACATCATGGGTGGGTGGGTCAGGCATACTGTATGTGGATTGGAGCCCTGTGGCTCAGGACTACTCCTAGCTTAGCACAGTGTGTCAAAACTGCTTAGCACTCCTTACAAAGTATAAGCGGGAGTGTGTGCTGTGCACTGGGTTTCACAGGAAGAAATAGGAAGTCAAACCAGGAAATAGCAGCTCTGTGTACATATGAGCACTCTGTTTGCATGTCGCGCACACAGGCTTAAACAGGGAGGCAATGGGAAGGGAAAACTGCAGTAGGAAGTTAATCAAGAAGAACTAGCTGAGCTGCCAGGTGAAATGTATCAGAATCAGCTAATTACACAGGCAGCAGAGCAGCCCAGCCCAGAACACCACTATAAACCAAGCAAACACCTACCCCCTGGTTTTTCCACACTCTACACCACCGGCGTATACAAGCAGGGAAATTTTAATAACAAACCAATAAAATGAGAAGGGCTGCAGCAGGCAACATAGAACAATATGTGCAAGAGGCTGAGGGTGGTGAGGATGTCAATGCTGCTGAACAACCCACAGTGATGAGACAGAGAAGAGTGTACAGACCCAGGGTAACCTACCAGGGGCTACATGAGCTACAGATAGTGCAGCGCTATAGGCTGGACAGAGACCTCTTACAGCAAATCGTTGAACTGTGCAGGCCACATCTAACACACCACACTGGCAGAGGGGAACCCATCCAGTGGATACCAAGGTATGTGTTAGCCTAGTTATACTAGCTACAGGTACCTCCCAAACCACAACTGGGGATACCATGGGCATCTCACAGGCATCAGCATCCAGAGTATTCCACCAGTTCCTGGATGCTATGTCAGCACATGCCAATGAGCACATATATTTCCTCAGCACACGTGAGGTGTTGACCCGCAATATGCATCTCTTTCACCAAATAGCTACCTACCCTGCGGTAGTGGGTGCTATAGACTGTGTGCACATATGTATCAAAGCACCACCCAGTGAGCAGGGTAGGGCCTACATCAACTGCAGGAGCATCCCCTCCATCAACTGCCAGGTTGCATGTGATGCCCAGGGCATTATACTGAATGTGTGTGCTGGCTGCCCTGGAAGCTATGATGATTCACACATATGGCAACTGACGCAGCTGTACCTCAGATTTGCTGATGTGGCCATTCCCTACGGTCACCTGGTGGGGGATGCTGGGTACCCACTGGAGCTGTGGCCGATGACACCCATCAGAAACGCACACACACCTGAACAACAATGCCATAATGAGGCATACGCACAGGCCAGACATATAATAGAGCATGTGTTTGGGATGCTCAGGTCACGGTTCTGGTGTCTGAACACATCCGGTGGAGCCCTGCAGTATTCACGATCTACATGTACCCAAATTGTTTTGGTATGTGCTATGCTACACAATATGATCCTGCAGAAACAGCTGCAGCAGGAACAGTATGGGCCAGGGCCACACAACCCCTCACCAATGTCAAGGACTGTACAGGCACAGAGTGACTTGGAGGAGGAACAACCTGAGCCTGCCCTAGTAGGCAGAAGAGGGTGTGCCCAGTATGCCCTCGCCTTGGCAAAGAGGCAATGCATAGCATATGCACTGACACAGTAGGGGCCCAGGAAATGACACCTCTCTCTGACTCACACAGACAGTAAAAGGGATGCTAAACATGACACTATCTGTGCCCAACCATGTATACGGGGTGTACTATGTGCATCCGACATAGGCAGCCCTCCGCACCAACCTCAAGTCCGGCACACCCTCAAGGTAAGTCACTCAACCTACCAATTATCAAATGGAGTAGAATGTGTTTTTACCTGTAGCCATGGTATGGATGTGAACATGCAAGGGAATTGGGTGGACGGATGTCAAGGCAGCAGACAGTAGACACCCATAGTGGCATCATGAGATCTGTAACACATACTCGTGTCACCATAGTAGACAGTACTACACAGGGTGACAAAACCCATGGCAGAAAATGGCCTGAGCGACATGGGTGTCCATAAGAGCCACACGTCAGTCAGGAAGGATCACATACCCAACAACAGTCTCGGCCAGGGTGAAGACTAACACAAACAAATGCTATACTATGACCTCTGAATGTGCCCTAAGGGTAACTCCTCCCCCAGGCCTACACAGACAGACCGCAGCAGGCCAGGCAGTTGGATGTAAGTTGTGAAGGCTAGGAAGTCAGAAACTAATATGTAGGTAAACAAAGCTATGTTCTGTAGTATACTGGTAAGCCTCTAGCCAGCAGGATAGCTAAGACTACAAACTAAAATGGAGTACCTGACATACCAGTACAGTCCTAGCAAATGTGTACAAGTGTCAGGTGCACCCCCCCATCCAACATGCACTTAGAGTAACAGTCAGGTGTGCCCCCACTCCTGTGTAGAACAGTAGAAATAGTCAGGTGTCCCCCCTCGCTAAGCACAAATGTAGCAACAGTCAATGGCAAATGACCGATGGATACCCTGAAGACACAGCATGCTACCTGTTGATGTACAACACAAAGGTCAGCACCGCAGTACAAACTATCTGGACGTGATTGACACATGCAACACAGATGGCCATAGTGGGCAAGCTCACACACTTAGAGGAATGAAGGCAATGTCAGTCAACAACATACCGAGAGGTCATACTGGGCATGCTCACACACTTAAACACATGAAGGCCATGTCTGGAAACACCAGTGGACCAGACATGTCTGGATGTTGCAGTTCTCAGTGCGGACACATGTCAGTATGCACCACTCCTGCCTTGCACAAACAGTGGATAGGAATACAGACAAATATGTAAGGACAACACTCTATAATAAGCCACAGGTACATGGCAAAGATGTGTGAAAGAGGGTGACCGTGACAAGGAGCCATGCGGGCCTGTCCCAACTGGCACACAGCTGAAGGGCCCCCAACACATGAAGTGTGGATTTAACCCACTGCTGATACTAGCCACCAGTACCTGTCAGCATGACAGACTATGTGGTGCATGTGCCAGCTGTGCAACAAGACTGTACAAGGAAGTAGCCATCTAGTAGCTGTATACATGCACCTGTGATATATGACCCCGTGTGTGCCCGCATGTGGCATGTCAACCCCTACATGAATGGCCCATGTACACACTGCCCTCCCCATAGCAGTAGTATAGGTTCATAGGTTCATAGGTAGGTACTAGGCTATCGGCCCTGGGGCCTATACAAGTCCAGCCAAAAAAGGTACCCTGGCTTTTGCCACCCAAGAAAATGATTTGTCTGTGCCACTGTCAAGCAGAGCCACAGAAGTGATCCCTGGGGTGAATTTCCTATTTCCCATCCAAACATCAAGATTTTTCTTGAAGAGTGCTAATGAGGAGCTTTGTTTGATATAGATAGGTAGTTTATTCCAGAGTATGGGAAGTCTCTGGGACAGGAATCTATCCCTCCGGCATGTTCTGTTTATTGTGGTGACAAGGTTTAGGTCCCTAGAGCATGTAGCTCAGAGGGATTGGCATTTCTTTAAGTGGAGCATATCCAACATCTCTGGGTTTGACATAGCTTTGTATGTTAGGCAGAGATCATCTCTGAGTAGGCGATATGCGACAGAGTAAAGCTGGAGTTTTTTTGAGACGGTCTGTGTAGGGCATCTGTTTGAGGCTGGTAATCCTCTTTGTGAGGTATTTCTGCGGCCTTTCCAGTTGTTGTAGATGTCTTGTTAGGTACATACCAAAAGGGGCGTTGTACTCTATAATGGGTCTAATGAGTGATGAGTAGAGGGGAACAATGGTATGACAAGCCTGCTGTGGTCATCCAATGTGAATTAAACCTTTGGGAGACCTATAGCTCAGCAATATGCATGGCGCATCCCATAACTGCATACTGCTGTAGAGATAGAGTAGTTAAGTAGTAGTACTAACCCCAGACCTATCAATTGTGTGAGTGTGTGTTTGTGTGCATGCCTGTCTGTCTCTGAATGTGTAGAGGGAAATTCTTGTTAGGCTTCTCATACTCCGTACAATACATATATTCAACTTTGGCAAGGCTTCTAATGTCACTCACCTAGAAGTACACCTCTGGGAAAGTGATGGCCCAGTAATTGCCGTAGCATGTTCATAGGTTCATAGGTTCATAGATTAGTACTAGGCTAACTGCTTCTTGCTTAAGCATTTAAGCCTAGCCTCCTATGAGATGTGAACCCCACCCAAACCCTTGTGTTTTGTAAAACACAAACCCCACTTAACACCCAACAACCCTGTAACTGCATCTGCATACTGCTGTCATGTGCTAAACAAGTTAGGAAGGTGTTTAAACCCCAGGTCTGGCAACTGTGTATGAATCTGTGTGTTTGTGTCTGACTGAGTAGAGAGCAATGCTTTTTAGGCTACTCACACTCCGTATAATACAAGTACTCTACTTTGGCAAGGCTGCTGATGTCACTCACCTAGTAATACACCTCTGGGAAAGTGATAGCCTTGTAATTGCCGTAGCATGTTCTGTAACTGCATACTGCTGTAGTGTGATAAACTAGTTAAGTAGGTGTTTGAATCCCAGACCTATCAACAGTGTGTGTTTGCGTGTGTGCCTGACTGAGTGGAGAGCAATGCTTTTTAGGCTACTCATACTCCATACAATACAAATACTCTACTTTGGCAAGGCTGCTGATGTCACTCACCTAGTAATACACCTCTGAGAAAGTGATAGCCCAGTAATCGTCGTAGCGCATCCTGTAACTGTGTACTGCTGTAGTGTGATTTAGAATGAAGGTAGTGTTCCATCTCCATCCATGGCAGTTCTGGATGTTTTGTGTGTGTTTCAGTGTCTGTGTATGGAGCAATGCATTACTGGCTACTCACACACAGTACATTACAAATGCCCTACTTTGGTAGTCCTGCTGATGTCATTAATTGTGATATACACCTTTGGGGAAGATGTTCTTCAGTAATGTCCATGGCGCAAACTATAACTGGGTAGTGCTGTAGTGTAGTAAACTAATTAAGTAGGGGTACTACTCCCGGACATGACAGGTGTGTGTGTGTGTGTGTGTGTGTGTGTGTGTGTGTGTGTGTGTGTGTGTGTGTGTGTGTGTGTGTGGTTGTAACTCGTATATTGTGTAGAGGTGGTTGTGAGTGTGGGCAATGTGGAGGGGTTTTGCTAATTTCATTTATGGTGGCCCTACTATATATCACAATGTCAACCATACAGAGATAACAGATGCAAATAGCTGAGAGGTTGTGGTGCAAAGCCATACCCATACATGTGACATCAGGGTCAGCCAATCACAGTTAGCAACTCCATTGTGCCTTCACATGTGACTCACAATGGACATACCATGGCTGACAACATGCCCTGTATGGACAGATGTCACTGACATCAGGGAATGCTGTTAGCATGCTATCAGTGTAGGTGCAGGGTAAATCTGGTGACTAGTACCAGTCCCTGCCACAGGTGGGCAAGACTGGCACATCTGATGAGATGCTGTCTTCACAGCATGGGCCAGCCACCCCAGTACAGTTCCACATGTCACTGTACATGCATGTGGGAGGTGTACACATCCTAGATACCATCCATGTCATGGACTAGGGACCACATACATTGCAAGTGATGCACAGCATTGGCCACACACAATAGTCACACAGGTGACTGGATGACGCATGCAATACCCACCTATGTGGGCAAATGCAGAAGCTACAGGCCTGTGCCACAATGCAGACTATTGTCATGTGGCCTGATACCAACGTATACCCATCACCTACACTTGTATAGCCTGCTGGCACTGTTGGCCATCACACACCTGTGCAGACATGCATCCATACATGTCCGAACTGGCACCCTGTGTGTTCGTGTGTGTGTTGTATGGTGCGTATGTCCACATCCACATGCACTACTTCCCCCAGGGCACAGTGAAGCATGCTGCCTGATGTCTGACACCCCCTCATACTCACTGCCAATATGACCTCCGTATGACCCGTGTTTTACATGTGTTCTCTGCACATTGATGTGTTGTGGCAATCCCACTAGTGACGAGTTGCACTCCTGGCCCTGCCAAGTGTGTTAATGTGTGTGCGTCCCTGTGTGAGTGTGCCTGTGCTGATGCTGGCACCTGTTCATGCAGACAAACATGTGTTCGTCACCTACTGTATATCTACCATAACCCTGTTGCGGATGTCACTCACCATCACATATATGTTTTGCGTGCTCCCCACTGGATCACCCATGTGGTGCATCCAATAACAGCATCAAACTGTGATAGCACTACATAGGTGTCAGGGATTCGATACCCTGTGTTGGTAGATGTGTGACACAAACATGCATCAGTTTTACCCTCCCACCCCTCCCTGACATGTATTCGCCTCTGTCCGCCTGCCCCACTCCCTCTCTGGTGGATGTGGAGGCCCACACCTGCATTGCTTAGGCATCAGCATGTGTATATTAAGTGATGCTCATGATCAGCTGATGGCCTCGGCATGAATTACAGCCCTTCCCTAGCTGATTGCATGTAGAACAGGTGTGGTAACATTCCCATAGCCAATTTCATGGAAACGCACTCCAATACCTGGGAACATCCTGGTGGTGTTGGCCTTGTCTGTCACTGTGAGCAGGAGCTAGAACTGTCATTTGGTAAACAGAATTTCAGATGGGTTGGGGATTTACCTCTAACCACATGCACTGTGGAAAGAGGGCAACAAACATGAAGGGGATGTGCCTGATGTGACTACAAACTGTAAGTGCTGCTGTACTGCATATGGAGTAATGTTGGATTAACAGTGTTTGTCTGGATATGCCTGTCATACATGTCGCAATACCTGCCATGTCATTTCCATGTATATCAGGAATCCCCATCTGCAGGGTCATCTGCAGACAGGGCAGTGTTGTGTCTTTGGTTTCATGTGTTAGCCATGATGCATCTATATGTGGAATGCCGAAGGCAGTGTGAGGATTGCAGTCTGTTGATGGTTAAGGTTGTGACAGTTACTGACTACATATCCCTCATTGGGCATATGCTGCAACAAACCCTGTTACAATGGTGGATTAATGAGGGTATCACGGCAGCATGTCTATTCTGGCCCTGTGTATGTGCTGTCAGCCACACCTCTGTCAACCTTTGCACATATGTTGTGCATGAAGTGGTGCATATGTGCTGTACACCGTAAATAGTGTCATCATATGTGATACCAAGCCAGTGATATATCAGAGTGCTACACATGTCATGTACAGTAGGGGTTGCATTTAATGCCATAACCTGTACATTCTGTGGATGTTTGTACAGTACTGAGGTCTGTGTAGTGATGGTGAATGTCGGCAGTGTGTGTATTGTTAATATGTACTATGGCCTGTGTACAGACTGTGGTAGATGTCATTGTTCTAGCTCCCCTTCTATCTGATGTTACATGTTACCCCACTGTATGGTACCATTTTACCTTACATGTTTCTAGGGCTATACACACACATGTCCCATACCACAGACAGCCATTAGACCAGACTGTGTAGCAGCCCAGTATATGTAGGCTCATTCTGTGAGTGGCACATATGAGGATGGGGTAGGACAGATAGTCCATATACTGTACTATTATGCTAGCGTACTATATGTGGCTGTGGCTTTGTTCACATTTGTTGTGGTTATGCACTGTCACACAGGTGTATCCTACCCTGTGCTGTGACATGTCTGTTGAGCCTGCTATATATGCAGGTACTGTACCATGATAACCTTAGGATGTCTGTCAGTAGCCAATGGCACACATGTTATGAGCAGATGTCACCTTCCACACATACACCATGTCTGTGACAACAATCCCAATGACAGTAACAAATTTCTATTAATATACCAGACATCCCCTTGCACAACAACTTTGGGACTATAGGGGCTGGAGTAAGGCTACACTCCATGTCCAGGACATATGGTGGGACTATATGGACATGTACTTATCCAGACAGCCATAGATATACCTGAGTACACATGTGTAGTACTTCCAATTACCATTGTCATGGCAACCACCCACTATGAATCCTTACATCATGTGAGCGTATTCCCTGTATATTCCCTGTGTGATGGACATCCTTCCTGTGTGTGGGCATCAATGTTACAGACAGCAGGTAGCAATACCTCTTACAGGAGAACCTGCACATTCAGGGCAGCCACATATATATAGGAGGATCAGGACATACAGACAGACTGTGAGTATAGTGGTGTAGTGCTTTGCATAGTACTGGTGTTACAGGGTGTGTGTGCATGTGTGTGTGTGTGTGTGTGTGTGTGTGTGTGTGTGTGTGTGTGTGTGTGTGTGTGTGTATACTAGTTTACCTTGGACTGCAGTCTGTCTGCATAGCTCACTACTGTAGGCCTATCTTCTAGCTGGATAGAGGTGTGCCTATCATGGGTTGTCTGTCCACCACACAGGTCCTGTGTCGGACATTACACTGGCAGTGTGTGTGTTGCATGCTAGCAGTACATGGCTATATCCATTTGGGTCCCTGATATCTTATTCCTGCATAAGGGTATGTTGCAGCACATCCTGTAACACCAGCATGTTCCAGGGTGTGTAACATCAATATTTTGAGTATGGTCCTATGTTCCTGCCTTTGTCCTCCACATATATGGCAGGCTTTGTCCTGCTGTGATACTGTTAGGGGTTGTTAGGTAATGGTCTATCATTAATTACTACTAGCATTCCTAATATCATCCCAGTCATTTGTTGGTCAGGGTCCATACATGTGACAGATACATTGACATTACCACAAGTAATGAATGTCCCCCTAGGGCTTCACTACAGGGTGTAATTGGAGGCTCCTGAACTACATCTGATATTGATGATTGTTACGTATTGTGCAGGCAAATCCTTTGTCTACTGTTGTACGAATTGAAGAGCTTGGCCTGGACACCATAGTATGTTATATATCTGCACTATCTGCATCTACTGTTTTGTTTGGGCCTTGCATCCATCACTGGTTATATACATCAACATCTATGTGCTGTCAGTAATGGCATACATTATTGTATGGTACACAATTAAAGGTTGTCTGTGTATACATACCTGTGTGTCGTGTCATGTCTTTTGAATTGTGAGTGGGTATATGTGCAATGTATGTATCCCCTTTATGGGGCTGGTTGCCACACCACAAGTGTCACAGGTACCAGTTACAGGGCTTGTGGCTGAGGATATATATTGCACCCAGTATGTCCACACTACTTCTACATATGTATGGCTACTAATACCCTTTGTCTGTGTATATATCCCATATCTCTTATATATATATATATATATATATATATATATATATATATATATATATATATATATATATATATATATCGATTTATATATATACCTGCACATGATTGTCAATGTATGGATGTGTGTGCATATCTGTACCGTTGTAATGTGTACCCCTTCACCATAGTACATTCCCTGCGGTACAATATTAGAGATATTGCCCTGACATGTACAGGTGACTTGGATTACTGTTGGAGCATTGTAGCTGTGTTGTGGTGGGTCCTGCCATCGAGTAATGCATGTGCTGGATATTGGATTGCACAACATATCCATTAGGGCTGTGGGGGTTACATAGCAGTAATTACTAGGTGTCCCTCATTTGTGCCCCCACCCCCATTAACTGTGCTCATGGTCTATTATGTAGTATGGAGTGGGCCAGGAGTCCGTTTCCATGTGGAAATTAAAGACACATATGTCTATCTGTATATATATATATATATATATATATATATATATATATATATATGTATATCTGCATAAGTATATATGTGAAACCCCCGTATATAGAGGGATAGAACTGGACATTGATACAGCTCTAGCTATGTATATGAATTCATATATATATATATATATATATATATATATATATATATATATATATATATATACATATATATATATATACACACACTGAACATATTAATCTATGTACGATTGCTGTTATATGGTTATTTGTGAGTCATACATACACATATATATACCTGTAGCTGTCTATCTGTCTACATTTACAGATGTATATCTGTCCATATGTCCATGCATGTTCGGCCTATATGTGTGGCCTGTACCTCATTCTCTTGGCAATTGACATAGATGACCTTAGGACTAAGGTCAGTCATTCGTGCCAACACGTACATGTTTCAGACATATCATCTCCTTCAATATATGTGTTCTACTACATATAACTGTGTAATTTGCAATGTTTTAAGTGTATTAGAGCAAGATATGACAGATATCCCTATATGTACCCACATTATAGCGCACTATGTCCAGGATGCATGCATTAAGAGGTTGTGTGGTGTGTTATTACTAAATTTCCTGTGCTGTTGACTGATTGTGCTGGATCATATGTATGTGAAATGAGTGGTTATGTACATCTGCCATGGTTTACTGGTAAGTCACGTAGTTTATCATGTGCAGGGTCCTGGGTTTGGGCCTTGCAGAGGCTGTATGTTTTGTTTCTGGGCAGAACACCGGCTGCCGGTTAGAGAATGAGTTATTGACATTTGAGCGGTTGTATGCGGGTGTGTGCGGGTTTGTGCAGAGCTAAGCAATGCTAACCTCTGGTTGCATTTTCTAATACTCAGCTAGCATCTACTTAGCTCAATCTGTGTAGGCAATGCTTATCCCTGTGCAAATACACGTGCACACACTTGCACCTGCTTATGCATGCATACTACTGCTGTTATGCGCTTACACATGCTTACAAGTGCCTTAGTCATTATGACAATTCACATGTGTATTTCAAGCAGTACTCCTGTGCAAATATAAATGTTATTTAGTAGGTTATACAGCACAACGATGTTAACATACGGATTTCACATGGAAAATAGGATGTGCTGCAGTGGGCCTCAACCCAGGAATACATGCGCATTAGGCGGATGCTCTGGCCTCTACACTATTGCTGTTCTGCTTTGTTTGCATATGTCTACCATAATGACATACCCATGTTCCCTTCCCCCGGCTCCTGAGCTCCACGTACACAACATCCATCCATTCCCCAGTTGCTAGCCCTGCCATACCACACCTCCACATATTTCCTTCTCTGCACGTCTCGGTACACCTCCAGTATACTGTTCCCACCCAAGCGTCTGCAGGCTCTTCATCCCTTTAGTCTACATACGTACCAACCTTCAGTTGATCCTCCTCCGATATCTCTGGTGACATCGATGTGACTCACAACTGTTGGTTCATCCCACCAGGGATGGACCTGTTGTTGTGTCAAGAGTAGACCTAGCTGGTCTACAGTGTTTCTCCCACTGGTAGCATACTGCCAGGGTATTGTGTAGCAGAGCTTTGCTCACACATCTGGCCAGCATCATCTTCCTGTTCCACGGAACCAACGCCCCAGGTGTGACATACTGTGCATGAAGCAAGCTCACACACCCCCATGGTGTGCACCATATATCATTATTCCCTTCAGTATTATGTAGGACTACTGCCGCGGTGGTGGTGCTGCGGTAGCATTGTCACCTCACAGTAAGACGTTGTCCTGTTCGATTCTCAGCTAGAGCGTCTTCTGTGTGCATGCGTGAATGGACGTACCTTCGTTGAAGGTTGTGAGTCAGAGCTGGCAACTCGGCATGTAAAAATCTACTGCCAATCATTAGCGGACCGGAGTTCCGCTGTGGCGACCCCTAACCGGGAAAAGCAGAAAGACACAACATTATGCAGGACTACTGTTCTCACAGTATGATTGGACAGGCAGTGTTCTGTGCTGCACATAGACTGCTCATAATACTGTTGTTGAGCAATTTACACATGTTCTGGTATTAATCTACAAACTTATATACATTTCCTATACTGTTGGATGACTGTGCTGGATGATGTGGTTGTGATCACAGCAGCTGAATGTGGACCCACCATGGTTTAGTGTAACTCACGTCGACTATAGTGTGCAGGGTCGGGGGTTTTAAACCTGGTAGTGCAGATTATTTTATTAATGGCCACAACAACAGCTGTTGGCTACAGAGCGACTAAGGCACTGTAGAACATTTGTAAGTGGGTATGCGCTGGTTTGTGTGAAGCACAGAATTACTGACCTCAGGTTGTGGCGTCTTGCACTGAGTTAGCCTCTACATTGTTTCACCAGTGTGGTAATGGCATACCGGCAGCCAAACAGGCTTGCACCTGCTTGCTCCCGCATACACACGTGCAACGTCATGCATTTTGTTCACATTTGTCAACCGGGGCAATCGGACTGTATGCTTGTCCATTGTCAGCAGTGGGTTGGGGTGTAGAGCTCCACATTGACCCCATCTACTATTCCAATTAACACTAGGGTGTTCACATTCATGGAGGGTAACAGACATAACATAGCTACAGCCCTCATTCTTCATGCTTAGTTTACGTTAAAATGTCAGTATTATCCATGCTTAGGTCAGGCTTACATGTCAGGTATGACTGTTGACAAAGGTCAATTTAAGGTGAAGTTGGATTCCTGTTTCACAGGTCTGGATAGGTTACATGCAGGTATTCGAGGTAGGTGTAGTTATTCCATACCTGTGTGGCACAGTAGAGGAGAATAGCTAAGGAGTAGATAGGTAGGTAGTGGGGGTGACATTGTAACTGTATAGTAGCCTGTAGGTATAATTGGATAGAGAGCAATCAGGAAGGTTTTTCAGATGTTGGGATTTGTATGTGAGGCAGGACAAGAGGTATCAACATCACTAGTTGATGTAGTTGTATAGAGTGTGAGGTGGGGGGGAGGGTTTCACAAGGTGGTGAGCCTGTGCTGCTCCAGGTGTGTTTGTGGTGTTACTTCATTTGTTAGTTACATGTATCCTGTGCGACAGCTGTGATACTACATGTGGGTTGAGGTTCCAGATACTGGCAATATAGTGGGGGGAAGAGGGTGTCACCTACGTGTAACTGTAGACATTAATAGAAATGGAACAGGGGCTGATAGGTACATGGTGTGCATGGGGCACAAAGGGGGGAGTTAGTAGGGGAATTATCCAGGAATGTGCAGGATGACTGCAGGGAAGGTCCACAGCTGGCCTTGTTGTCTATGACAATAGCTGTGCATATACACTGCATTTGGTGTTTGCATTGGACACTCACACCCCTGGGTGGGGGTAAGGACTACAATATTACCTTGTGATACCAATTAGATCGGTTTGCATGCCTACAGTGGGGTGTTGCAACCATGTGTTCGTAGGTGTTGTGTAGTGGGTTATGCAACAACACATATGGTTATACCGTACTTTGCCATGTAAACTGGACTGTACTGCGGTGGGACTCATATCGGGAATGGCTGCCCGTTAGGCGAAAGCATACCTGTCAACTGTACAGAATCTGCAGACTGTCCAGAGTTTGCTTCATAATAATGGTGTGTTCCTCTTACAATCTGCACCTGTCTGGCAAATATCTGGGAACTGAAGTCATTAAATACAGACAGGTATTCGGGTTTAAGACTCCACATCCTCCAGACGAGTCATGCTAATGCATAACCTATTGTTCTATCAGCTTTCTAAGGTTGTAAGTGGAATATGCAATTTCTGTCCCTATTTATCCCTCCAGCGGTTGAGGTTCTGTCCAGTGATTTTGCTGTTAGAGGTTGAGAGGTATAAGCGGAAGCTCTGCCCAATTCGCAATATTACTTACATCCCCGGGGTGGTCCGAATACAACTGCACCAGCAAACACCTGCACGCCTAGGCTCATAATTGCATACCCATAGTTCCCCCACCTGCCCCTCCTCTACAGCACTCATCCTTACTGTGGGTGCAGGTGGGGTCTAACGACACCACTACACACTGCCGACTCTCCACGTCTCGGGACCCATGTTGTACGTTGTCTCGACCCATGGGTCATCAGGCTTGCCCAACTTACTGGTCCGTGTACGTACATGGTCTGGTTAGATAAATCATCACAGGGACTGACTCCAATCATCATCAATTTTTGGGGTGTCCCACAAGGGACATTGATGTCTTTGTTTCATGATTAAACTTGCCAGGTCTCTCCCACTGGTAGTATCCTGCCTGTGGTCTGGGAAGTAGTGGTGTGTTTAAATGCATTGTGTGTTTGTATGTTTCACCTGTCTAGATGGGGGTTTTGGTGATGCTACGTGTTACACATTTGTTGATTGAACTCCTCACCCCTATTGGCATGGCCTGTGTACATATGTAATTCTTAACCGCTTTCTCCCCGGGTCACTGCTGTAAATGAGCCAAAATCTCAGCCAGACTTACCCGGTTAACAGATGTAAATTAAATAAATAAATCAATGAATATCCTAACTATATATATATATATATATATATATATATATATATATATATAGCTGTATATATATGTCTAATGACATATGGATTTATGGATGTCTGCATATGTTGTTGTTGTTGTGTCTTTCGGCTTATCCCTGTTAGGGGTTGCCACAGCGGAACTCTGGTCCACTAATGTTTGGTAGTGGATTTTTACGTGCCAAGTTACCAGCCTTGACGCACAACCTTCAACGAAGGCACGCCCATTCCCGCATGCCTCCACACAGAAGACGCTCTAGCTGAGAATTGAACGGGACAACATCTTGCTGTGAGGCAACAATGCTACCACAGCACCACTACCGCGGGAGGATGTCTGCATATGTATATATCTATATGTGGGTATTTAATTATATTCTGTCTCTTTATGTATACATTTGTACTATAGAGAGGAGGAGGTTTAACTCCTTGTAGGTATGGGTATATATACACACACACCTCTATATTTTTCCATCTACATCTGGTTATTCCGTTCTTTGCCATGTACAATAGACTGTGCTGCAGTGGGACTAGTAGCAGTTGTGGCTGCCTTTTGGGCGGCGGCCGTAGCCAATGCACACTATTGCTTACATCCCTGGGGCAGTCCACATAGACCCACTCCAGTCAACAACTGCACAGCTAGGCCCATAATTTCATACCCATAGTTCCCAAACTGCACATCCCCTTTGGCACTCTTCCTTACTCCGGGGGCAGGTCGGGTCTGGCTACACCAGTACACTATACCCACTCCCCACTTCTTGGGACCCATCACATATGTTGTCCCGCCCCATGGATCATTAGACTTCCCCTACCTTGTAAACTGGGAACATGCATGGCCTGCCGTTGGACATTGGTGTAATGTCAGGAAACCCAAATACCATTGAATTTTTGGGTGTCTCACAACGGACATACATGTCTTTGTTTGAAGATTAGATTTGGCGGGTCTCTCCCACTGATAGTATCCTGCCTGTAGTCTGGGAAGCAGTGGTGTGTTTACTTTTGTTTTGTGTCTGTATGTTTCACCGGTCTATATCCTAGCTATATACATGTGTATATTTACACACATAACTATATACATATATATCTGTATATGTATGCATACACACACACATGATATAGATATATATATATATATATATATATATATATATATATATATATATATATATATATATATATATATATATCTAACGACATATGGATGTATGGATGTCTGCATATGTATATATCTATATGTGGGTATTTATATGTATTCTGTCTCTGCATGTATACATTTGTACTATGGATGGGAGAGGTATATCTCCATGTAGCTATGGGTAGATATACAGACACATACCTCTACATATACACATCTACATCTGGTTATTCCATTCATAGCCATGTAAGTTAGACTTTGCTGCAGTGGGACTCGTAGTGGGTGTGGCTGCTTGTTGGGTGGCACCTCTGCCCAATGGACACTATTGCTTACATCCCTGGGGCTGTCCGTATAGACCCATTCCAGCAAACACCTGCATGCCTTGACCCATAATTGGCTACCCATAGTTCCCCCACCCACACCTCCTCTACAGCATTCATCCTTACTCTGGATGCAGGTCGGGTATGAACACACCACTACACACTGCCCACTCTCCACTTCACGGGACCCATTTCGCAGGTTGTCTTGACCCATGGGTCATCAGGCTTTCCCACCCTTGTATTCCAGGTATGTACACACCCGGCCTTGATAGGTCATCGCACTGGCTTCCTCCCATATTACAACAATTTTTTGTGTGTCCCGCAAGGGACGCTCCTGTCTCTTTTCCAAGATTAGATTTCACGGGTCCACTTTGCCCCCCCCCCCCCAGTTATATCCTGCCTGTGGTCTGGGGAGCAGTGGACTGTTTACTTTGTTTGTGGGTTTGTTTGTGTTTACTCTGTCCAGCTGGGAGGGGGTAAGGTCATGCTAAGTGTTACACGGTTCTTGCTTGGGCCCCTCACCTCCATTGGCATAGCCTGTGAACATATGTCATTTTTGGGTGCTGTTTCCTATTATAGGTATATATATATATATATATATACATATTGCTGTATATATCTAACAACATGTGGATGTCTGGCCGTAAACTCGCTTACTAGTGCTGACATATGCTTACTCCTGCTTCTTGCTGCTTAACCTAACTACTGCTTTATGCATGATGATACTGACACCTCACCATATATATATATATATATATATATATATATATATATATGTATATATATATATATATATATATATATATATATATATATATATATATATATATATATATATATATATATATAGGTCAAATATATATGTTATTCCATGGGTTATGCAACATACATATTACTCATAACATGCTTTGCCATGGGAAATGGTATGTCTCAGTTACCTTCCTATCCCCCCCTTTCTCGCTTACATCCATGGGGCTGTCTCATTAGAATAGGTCCGTTCAACCCTGGCACGTCTCGGCCCATAATGTCTTACCCATCTTTCCCTCCACCTCCTCCCTCCACCACATCAATCATCCTTCCTACAAGTTCCATCCGAATCTCACCACACCACTACACATTGCCCACTCTCCACTTCTCGGGACCCATCATGTAAGTTGTCTCACCCCATGGATCTTTGGGTTCCCTCACATTCAGTCTGCGAACATACATGTCATTCTTTGCTTACCTGTAAGGCATGGTATGTTACCCTGAGGACTCTTTTTAGCAGAATGTTTGGGGTTGTCCCACTAGGGACAAACATGCATTTGTTTAAGATTAGACTTTGCAGGTTGACACTGTTTCTCCCACTGGTAGTATCCTGCTAGTAGTCTGGGTAACAGTGCTGTGCAATGCTTAGCAGTGCTTCATATTCGATTTGCATGATATTTGCCTTTTGACATTGTTGTCTTCTGCATTATATGTTATATATGTGTCTTGTATCCTTAATTCATGTGTACATATGCTTTATAGGGTCCTGGGAACTTCAACACTTTATTGCAATAACACCTCCCATCTGGCCTTACTTCAGTACTCCAGTTCACATATTTATGTTATGTAGCAGGTTATGCCACTTCACACTGTACATAGATTCATTTCACATGTTTGGTTTGATTTTCCTGAGGTGAGAATTAGTTTGCTGAAACCTCATGTATATCTATTGCTATGATAACTTAGTGGTTAACTACTGTGACTATAGTGTACAGGGTCCAGAGTTTGAGCCTTGCAGCGGCAGTTTATTTTGTTGCTAGGCAGAACATGGGCTATTGGATCCAGAGTGATTAAGGCACTTTAAAGCAGTTGTAGGTGGGTTTGCGTGACGGTAAGCACTGCTAACCTCCGGTTACAGTTTCTTACACTCAGTTAGCTTCTACTTTGGTTAATCTGTGTAGGCAATGCTTACCTCCACGCAAACACACTTAGACACACTTACTACTGCTTATTTGTGCATAAACCTGCTTACTAGTGCCTTAATCATTACGACACTAACAATTCACATGTGCATTTCATGCACTACTCCAGTTCACATTATAATGTTATTATGTCGGTTATAAGGCAAAATGATGTAGAAATATGTTCATATACAGATTTCACATGGAAAATGATATGTGCTGCAGTGGGACTCGAACCGGTAATGGCTGTTTGTTGGCGGATGCTCTAACCACTACACTATTGCTGTGCTGCTTCATTTGCATATATATTGCTTGTTATCCTCTTCAGCCTTTTCAGCTGCTTTAACCGTAGCTAAGTGATGGGCAAACCAGTGCACCTACAGTTAGTTGTACTTGGGGGGTTGAAAAAAAAAAATACAAGAGTTTCTTCATTTTATTTCAATGTTCTGTTGCTGCTGAACACATGGGGACTGTTGGTGGGGATATGCGAACACCTATGAGCAGTCTCGCTCATTTATTTACACTTTCTTCTGTTCTACTTTGAAGGGACGTGTTTATTCTGAGAGCTCTGCTCTCAGACATGCCCCATGCACTCATCCACGCTCAGTGTAGGATTTGGAGCTCAGGCAGTGCACCCTCATTAATATGCATGGCACGCTGGCGTCCTCCTCTTAAAGTGCCGCTTACGTGCAGGACTAGTTTAGTCCTGCACGGCAGATTAGTAAATCCGGGGGTATGGCTTTTAGCATTTTTGCTGAGGGCAACTGACACTTGAGGATTTTCAGGTTTGCTACCTGTACAGATTGTGTCGTTATTCAAAAGCCAGAAAACTACCCTGATTAAACACATATTAGCTGATAAATGTAATCAGTGATAAAAAGTCCTACAATACATTTCAGTGATGACTGTAGTTTGAGTGAAGTCTATGGGTGATTCAGAAAATGTCCTCGGCTTCTCAAGTTCTTAAACTTTTAAATACTCATCTCAGCATTTCTGGGACCCAAACATACAACTTATACGGCATAATTCTCCATGAAGAATCTTTCATCAGTTATTTTCTGAAATTCTTTGGATAACATTGCACTATGTTTACTGATATAAGAGGGCACTATAACATGGCCATGTTTGAAATATGGGAACAGTTAGAATGTGATTTACTGAACCCAAGCTTTGATGCCAGCCCCCCCACCTTAAATCTAAAACATATTTCAATGGCAGAGCTATTTTACACTAAAATAAAACATACCATGGGGGAGATATAAAGAGAATAATCATGCTATAACATTTATTTATTTCCCTTTGTTTACCAGTAAGTGGGCAGGACAAATGGCCATTTTCAGTCATTTCATAACATACCCTGCTAAATGAGAAACAGATGATGATATAGTTACAGTGGAAAATACAATTATGTAAAACCATTTGTTTTGAGAAAGACAAATGAACATTGTATAGTTATGTTTTAGACAAACATATTATAAAGAACAGGAAATATATCAATACAGCTAGATTTAAAAAAGAAAAAAAAAAAAAAAAATATATATATATATATATATATATATATATATATATATATATATATACATTTATACATGTAGTGCTGTGAAGGTGGAGAAAGTGTGCATTTTGGAAGTTGACAAACAATTTCAAATTCCTGCTATATCCTTGGGAATATATTGTAATTATTCACATTTACAAAATAATATCACAGCAACTCATATTCAGAAAGTTATTTATTGTGCAGTTCAGTTTTTAGTCCATTTCTTATCCCATTGTTTGCATTTTTTAACACTGACAATTCCACCTTAACAGTTTTACCTTTGGATGCTACAGTCATCCCCCTCCAGAAAGGAGGAGCGACTACAGACCCTGGGAACTATCGCCCCATTAGCCTGACGAGTCTGATATGCAAAGCTATGGAAAGCATCATCATGGACCTAATAAACAAGGACATAGGGAATCTCCAAACTCTGGATCCTACACAGTTTGGTTTTGTGAAGGGTAGATCATGCCTGCTCAACTTGGTTGACTTCTTTGAGTCAGTCATTAGAGCTGTGGATGAAGGAAAAGTGGTTCATACAGCCTACCTTGATCTGGCCAAGGCCTTTCATACCATTCCCTACTCAGGAATCATAGAAAAACTCACTAAGCTGGGCATCAACCCCTATATCACTAGGTGGGTTGCAAACTGGCTCACAGATAGAGCCCACAGTGTGAAAGTAGCTGACTCCTAGTCAGACTGCCTACCAGTCACGAGTGGATCCCCACAGGGTTCGGTCCTGGGTCCTCTCCTGTTTGGTATCTACTTTTCTGAAATCCAGGCCAACAGGAAAGGACTCTGGTTGATGAAGTTTGCAGATGATAGAAAGTTGGGAGCTATTATTAACTCCCAAAATGATGTTGACATCCTACAGAAAGGCCTCACTAAGACCAATGACTGGTGTTAGAACCGTGGCCTTACGTGTAATGCCAAAATATGTATCGTCATACCCCTTGGGGAAAAAAACTGTTTCCTTGAATTACCACATCAATGGTAGTCCACTGAACACAGAAGGCATTATAAGAGATCTGGGAACACAGGTTGACAGCAACTTCTGTTCTGACCACATTGCCACTGTGGTCAGAAAGTCCTTCTATGTGGCACATCTCATTATTAAGGGTTTTGCATCCAGGAAGAAAGGGGTCATTGTCTCTCTCTACTCTTCCCTCATTAGGCCAATCATCTTGTAAAATGCCCCATTTGGCATGTACCTCACTAGACACCTGCAACAACTTGAGAGGCCGCAAAAGTACCTCACAAAGAGGATCCTAGGCCTTAAACACTTGTCCTATATGAACAGACTCAAAAACTCCAGCTATTCTCTGTCTCATATCGCCTACTTAGAGGCGATCTCTGCTTGACTTACAAAGCCATGTCTGACCCAGCTCTGTTAGAAATGCTACATCTTAAGAAATCCCAATCCCTCAGCACCCCATGCTCCAGAGACCTCATCCTCATTACCACAATCAACAGAACATGCTGGAGGGACAGGTTCATAACCCAGAGACTGCCCATGCTATGGAATAGACTTCCCATACATGTCAAGCAGAGCACCTCACTGGCCCACTCCAAGAAAAATCTTGATGAGTGGATGGGAAATAGAAAATTCACCATGGGGATCACTCCAGTGGCTATACTTGACAGATGCACTAGGAACTAAGGTAGGATGGCAGGATGCCAGGGTAATCCTATGGGCTAGGCTTGTAAAGGCTCCAG
The DNA here is from genome assembly GCF_019279795.1 of Protopterus annectens. Classification (NCBI taxonomy): domain Eukaryota; kingdom Metazoa; phylum Chordata; order Ceratodontiformes; family Protopteridae; genus Protopterus; species Protopterus annectens. Next base: position 1,998,565,435 of record NC_056725.1, on the reverse strand, counting down.
GTCTATTAGTCTAGCACACCCCTATGAACCTATGAACCTATGCCCTTTGACCTGTGATATCATGGCAGTGATTCCTCAATGGCATAAGGCAAATGTACTCAATGTACTCATTAATGTTTAAAACACTGGTTGATTTAATAATAAATTGCTAGATTATACCAGAATAAAGTAAAGGACTGTCACAATCTTATTAATGTCACAGTTTTCATTTTCTTGCTTTTGTGATAGTTTTGTTTGCCTGGTGTGATGCAGTGTTACAGGTGTTGCTACAGTTGCCATTAAAAGAAAACATGAAACTGCTGTCTTGTGACTGTAAAAAATGTGAAGGAAACAGATTATTACTGCATAACAGCAAAACCATATTAATAACAATGCAAAAACAGAGTTGCTTTTATTTTTTTACATTTAAACCAATGATTAAATAACGGTGTCAAATCAATTTAAACTAAACTGTCAGTCAGCCACAGGTGTTTTTTTTCTCCCTTCTTCACTTAATCTAAAGGGTTTTCAAGGTAACTATGAGTTCTTCTTAGAATTGTGTTGATAACTTTGGATGCAGAAACATTGCTATGGCAATGAGACAGCAACCTGCATTAGAGGAGTGATAAAAACTAATAACCTACGTCAAATTATACAATAGTCTTCTACAGTAAAGTAATTATAATAAATATTTTTTAACATTTTATTAATTCTAGATTACATAGCAAAACAAACAGCAGCAGAAAGCAAATAACATACTCTACTCTTTGTTAAAACATGTCCAAACAATAGTGTAGCTCACCCCAGTCCCCAAGTTTTATTCGCCCTTCCTAGCATTATATATAGGCTGCTCAAGTTTCAAGCTCTGCTAGGACAAAAAAAAAGCTAACAAACTTAAAATCAGTGGCACTGAAGGCGTGCTAGGCTGTTCAATTGCCCAGCAACTGTAGCAGCATGACATTACGGTGTGTGACCCACATGACTTACTTCATAAGAAAGGCAAGCTCTCTTGGTTAAGTCAATGGCACTCATGCATGCAATGCAGGACCACATAGCTGCATCTCATGCATGCAAAGCAGGACCACATAGCTGCATCTCATGCATGCAGTGTAGGACCACATAGCTGCATCTTATGCATACAGAGCAGGACCACACAGCAGCATCTCATGCATGCAGTGCAGGACCACATAGGTGCATCTCATGCATGCAGTGGAGGACCACATAGCTGCATCTCATGCATGCATTGCAGGACCAGATAGCTGCATCTCATGCATGTAGAGCAGCACCACATAGCTGCATCTCATGCATGCAGAGCAGTACCACATAGCTATATCTCATACTAATCCTGCTTAAGAGGGTTGCACAGTTCCCACGAGACAGATCAGTGTGTGTGTGTGTGTGTGTGTGTGTGTGTGTGTGTGTGTGTGTGTGTGTGTGTGTGTGTGTTTGTGTAGTAAAGTGTCAAAACTGCTTATCATATACAAGGGGAAGAAATGGATTTGATAAGAAATTAGGAAAGGGGAGAACATCAACCAGAGGGAAACACACAAGGGCAATCTTAAGATATGAAAGGTGAGCAGAAAGGATGGAATAATTCTTCTTTATTTAGGAGAACTGCTTTTTCATGCATAGAAAATAAGGGTACATAAAGAAAGTAGTGAAGGAATGCTGTTGGCGAGCAGGTAGTAGGCTCAGGTAGACAAACAGAAAATACAGAGACAGACAGGGGTGGTAAAAATATAAAAGGTTAAGAGAACACTGCATGACATAGACAAACAGAGGGTGGACAGATAATAATGGGGGGGTGGCTGGACATAGAATAAGGAACAGTAAATGGGACATAAGGGAGGACAGAGTCAGATCCTTGCATGGTTGGATGTCAGGTCAGCCTGGAGAGCAACAAATCTAGGCATTACTCTTTTGAGTGGCTGATGCTATGAACTGGTTCCTCTTCTCAAGACCAAATGGGTAGGGTCTCTCATATTTCTCCAGAATCCATACCAGCAGGTGGCCCTGAGGTTGAAATGAGCATTCTATCTGTGTCATACCTCAGCCATCCCCACTTTCTGCAATTCATACAGAATCCTCAGAACACTCTAAGAAGAGGAGTATTTGTCCATTCTTGAGAAGTCACCATATAAGGCATCAGTAAACCCTCCATCACAACTCCATCAAGGTAATTATTACCATCCCTAGTGGCTACTGTTGACCCAGCTCCAGATCCCCTGCTGGCACATACTGAAGTGAGCATGGACTCACCTCTTCTTCTTTCACAACTGAATCTGCAGAAGGATGACACAGTGGAAAATGTGATTGCATACATGCATACATATGTTAGCAACACATTTGCAGCCCTATAATCAAGTGGTGCAGATATCATTCACACTGCACTGCTGGCAGTCTCTCCCACTTTTTGTCTCTCTAACCTCTACTTCCTCTGCTTCACATTTTTGTTGCTGATTAGGATGGCATAATCTCAGGTTGCTGTAGCAGTTCTCACTAACCATCCTAGCAAGCTTATGGCAGACATCCACCTTCATTAGGGGCTCTTCATATTGCCTTAGCAGGCAATCCTAAAACTCCTTGTGCAAAAAGAATAAGAAGATATTGCTCTTCCCAGCACAGCATGCAAAGAAATCTACATTCCTCAATGAATATCCACATGGAAATGATCTAGAATCTGCTGGTCGCTGCTGTATACCAGGTATTGCTTTACCTCTTCCAATGTGTATAAAGTAACAAAGTGCAACATTGCATGCACTGCCTCTCATGATGGCCATTATCGCATGCTACTGAGGTAAAGCTAAAGCAAGTATCACTCCCCTCTGGTCACCTCATATGCACCATAATTCTTGGTGTAAAAAATGAATATGCTTCATAGCAGTGCATACCCATTTTATACATTTCTGAATCCATCTGCCATTTTGGGTGTCTCCATTGGCATACACCATCTGGTTCATCTTTAGGGGGTACCTCATTTCCATATAGTTCTATTTTACCCCTTGTGTGACTGAGATGTATCTTCAGATCTCCTACACCATGTGTGTCATTTTTACCCATGCTAATTTGTTCTGTGCAATGTGCTAAACATCTGTGAAAATCATGTGTAACACTATAACATTAAATGTAATAAGAGCTATGTGTTTTGAATGCTAAGATAACATATATAATTTTAAACTATACACTGCACACTTGCACTCCATTCTTTAAATACCTGTTTTTCTACAACTCGATAAAATTAACATTCACACTGCTCCAACTTCTGTTAGTTATTAATTATTTTTCTGAAATGCCTAACAGACATTTGAGTTTCAGGCTTCATATCCATCAGAAAATGCATGTTGGGGGCGTGGCTAGGATGTAGACTGGTTGGCAGCATCTTTTTTCAGCTCTGCACTCAAAAGATATTTCTGACAGGAATTTTTAAAAACTAGATATTGTAGACAAACCTATTTTGTTGAATTACTTCTACTAATATCACTAGAAGTCTACAGTGCAAAAAATTTGGCTTTAAACATTATTTTTCCTGTCAAAAATAAGAAGGAAGGTATCTGAATCTACTGAAAATTAGCTTTTCTAAGCATACCACACAGGACCAGCTGATGAAAAAGGAGATACAGTCTTTACTAAAAGCTATACAAGACTTGTCAGTGAAATTTGACAAAATGAATACCAAACTGGACACTTTTGAGGAGAGATCTACAAAACAAATACAGCAACTACAAGAAATAATGACGCAACAGAAGTCTCAAATAGCTGACATAGAGAGATCCTTAAATGATACTGAGGGCAGACTCTCAGAACAAGATCTTCAGCTACATTTTTTATCACAACAAAATGCTTCATTACAAAATAAAATAGAGGATCTAGAGAACAGGTCCAGACGAAATAACCTTTGCATCTATGGGCTACCAGAGAAAACAGAGGGAGATAACATGGTGACTTTCCTTATTACCTGGTTACCAGAAGTTTTAAAATTGCCTGAAGCTCTTTCTTATGGAATTGAAAGAGCCCACAGATCCTTAAGAGCTGCTTCATCAACCATCAAATCAAAAAATCACCCGAGATCAATAATAGTAAAGTTTTTTTCATCACAGGACAAGGAACTTATTTTAAAAACAGCATGGTCAACTTGTCCAGTTAAATAAAAAGACAACATAATCAGATTTGATAATGATTATTCTGCTGGAGTTATAACTGCAAGAAAAGAATGTCTCCCTCTGATAAAGGAATTGAAAAAAATACAACTTAAAGTCCACTTGCTGTTCCCTGCAAGAATAAAAATATTTTTTACTGAAGGTCCTAAAACTTTTGGCACTCTGCAAGCAACAGTTTCTTATCTTTCAGCTAATAAAACCTTGGATAATGTGGACGAAATGGATTTCTCCCAATATGGGGTTAAGCGTCACTTAGAAAAAAATGAATGGAGCACTGCTGACAAGAAGAAGAAGAAACGATAAAAGACATATGAAAAACACAAACATTTTGTCTTCTATTTGCTCTGTAAGGCAAGAATGTTCTTTGAAAGCATTCATGCTTTACACGTGTCAGTCTTTGAAACAATATAAATACAAGATAAGCAGGACATTTTATAACTAAAGGAAACAACCTTAAAGAAAGCAAGGTAACATATCTTTCTCTATTACAGTGTAAATACTTACAGTCATGATTTTTCTAACTCTAAATGATGTTTATATAGTTCATTTATAAATTACCTGCCTTTTACTGCTAGTGTAGAATATGATGTATTTACACTGACATATTAATGTGGTATGTTTAAATGAGCATGATTCCTTTTTATATTATTTACACTAAGCTGCATGAAATATCTAAACTGATGTATTTAATACACATAATAATATATAAAAACTGATAGTAATAACTGTCAAAAAGTGCCTTGAAAAGTAATTATCTATTCTTTGATGCTAAAAGTGCCTTTTTGACTAACAAACAACTGTTTGGCTTGTATATCTGCCCTTAATGTTAAGAAAACTAATATAAGTTTAATGAGCAGGTGTTCAGTTTAAAAAAAGCCCTAAAAACTTCATCCCGCCATGGTCACGAGCTGGGAACTCTTATTTTACCACCCCTGAATGAAGGTTCTTCAGTTAGAATCCATTACAATGTGTTAAACCTTCTAACAGCACAAAATGAAAGTAAACAGTCATGAGTGATGTCAGCACTAAAACAAGACATTATGGGTGTGGTGTCAGCTCCTAAGCTACTTAAAGTAACCAGCACACTATTTATGAGATGGCAAAGTGCTTTTACAGTTTTAACAAATATTAAAAGTACACTGAAGTACCTAATGAATTTAGAAGGTATCAACACATACATGACGTTTTATTATATTGTAATATTTGTTATTCATTTTGAATTGTACACATAAACAGCACACAAAGCTTAAAAAGAAGTATATCACTTGGAAGAAACTGTATGAATAGTTAACATATACAGACTTTACTATAATCTTTTCTGATAAGATCACCCACGTAAATTACTATAATTTAACTTAATTTTATAAAAATTTAATATATTTAAGTCCTTGACTGAAACTATATAACATATTTGTAAACACAGTGCAGCTAGTGTACTCAACCTTAAGGATAGTAAGTCAATTAAGGTTCATGAATGTAGCTATGTGTTATTAGGCATTTTAAGGGTACAAAGGAGTTGCTGTTTAATTATCAAGATACTCTGTAAATATTAAATTGTTCAAGTAGCACAATCATTAAGCAGTAATGAGCAAGAAACAATCTCAGTCTTGCTGATGATATTGTTATATATATATATATATATATATATATATATATATAGGAAAGAACTGCTGAATTATAAGTATGCTTTTATTAAAGGCAAGTTATATTAATATTGAACATCCTCACTGAAAATGAATGGTTGTGTAGAGACACAGTAACTCCCATTATATAACCAAGGCTAAAGAGATTGTCTTGTATGTCTAAATTGATCAGCCTTGAACCTTAGATTGCAAATAGACATGCAACATACTTTTACTTATAATACTGAATATATATTATATAACATCACAAACACTAAAGCCATTGTCAGCTACATCTCATATCAATCAGCATTAAAATATGATTTGAATAGCATAGGCATTTACTAACATATTGCTGTTGGTACCTGATATGCATATAAGTAACAGGTCTAATTTCTGTCTATGAAAGTAAATACCAGGTTGTGTGCATTTGTTAATTATGAAACAAGAGCATGCTATCTATTATTTTTAATATCCTATAGGTATGTACTTGTTAGAGACACACACATGCTGCAAAGCTGCTAGTTATTGCATATTCATTAGTATATTTCTGACTGCAGTGTTATAAATATATGGTGTGGACCACTTGAGTTGAGAATATGTCTCTATATTGGGCATGTTCTCTATTTGAACGTTGTATATTATCTATAATATGATATGGAGTACCCTCACTAAATTCAAAGAAGCCACAATAGAAACAAATATTTATTAAAAATGGAGAATAGAAGGATGAAGAGAAAAATGAAGGAAAATGGTTGATGGTCATATAAGGTTATCTTTTCCTGTGTATGTAGAAGAGTTGACAGTAATAAGTACCAAAGAATTGTGTTATAGCATATTTAAAGCCTATTTTGCTTCTCATATTTTCCAACCTTACAGTTATAACGCTGCAGATAAATCCTGTAATATCATAAGGAGTATGAGTTACTATTTGACATATGACATATGTGATACACTAGCAATGAAATATGCCAGTGGCACTAATAAATATATAGGAATTGCTAAGAAATATAGTCTTAAACTATATAATACCAATGCCAAAAACAAATTGGTAGCATTCATACAACTAAAATATGACTTTTTGAATTAAAAGAAAACTATAAGATTACTGATAAATGACAATACAAATGTAATGTTATATTCATTGTTATGGATACTTTCTGATTTAATCAACTTGTGGCATGGTTAACTGATGCATATAATGCTTAACATTTTTTTTTATATATGTATGCATATATGTGTGTATATATGTGTGTGTATATATATATATATATATATGTGTGTGTGTGTGTGTGTGTGTGTGTGTGTATGTGTATGTATATATATATATATATATATATATATATATATATATATATATATATATATATATATATATATATATATATATATATAGGTAGACCATTACAATAAATTTGATACCTATGAATGCCACTCACACTACAAGGGAGATAGACAGCAAGCATATTATTTTTAAGATGCATAACCGTTATTGCTACACAAAAGATATATTAAAATAAAAGATTTTCCTTTACAATTTAAACAAAACCAAATAGTTAAGTATTAAATCTATGTATAGTTGTGTTGCCTTAGTGTTTTATAAAATATTAAAAATAGATAAAGACTGTATTTAAGTAATCTGTTAAGACAGATACATGTATACTTAAAAGATATATAAGATACTTTTCATTATAAAACTACCATATGGCGGGGCCGGGGGAGGATGCTGAAATGCAGACTTAGAGAGATCACTTGAATGATTAGATCATTCAAGGATGAGATGTTTTTTCTCATGGAGGGGTTTGGTGGTTGTTTATCTTATATTGTTCTCAGTTATGATCTTGTAATTTACTTTTATTAGGTGTCTATAATCTATTGTAATACTGTTGGAAGAAGAAAGAACAAGTCATTCACTTCATGTACACACATCTACACATTGTTACGAGAATATAAATATGGATAAAAGCAAAGCTAATATAAATCTAATTGCAAAATGTATATCTCTTAATGTAAATGGTTTAAATAATAGCTGCAAAAGGGGAAGTCTTTATAGATATTTAAAGCTATGTGAAGCGCAACTAGTATTTTTACAGGAAACACACCTTACACAGGAAGACATAAATAAAATAAACAATAAAAACTATACAATTCTAGTAAGTTCCGCCTATAATCAGAAGTGAAGGGGAGTAGCAATTTTGTGGAAAAACACTACTTTAATGCCTAAAATCATAAACACGTTCCATGACAACTCATGAATGTTTTGTCTAGTGGCAATATCTATCAATGAAATGATATATACATTAATAAATATTTATTGGATACCAGGACTAGGTGTTAGAGTGGCCAAACAACACTTAGAAGACATTGTACAATATACCAAAGGCAATTTAATCATAGCTGGAGATTTCAATTGCATTATAAAAGAAACTGACACAAATACTAAAACTACACGTAAGAGATCACCTTTAACAAAGTTGTTATCTGAGTTTGTTGAAACTTTTAATATAGTTGACATAAATGAGTATGCTATCCCAGATTCACTATTTTTTACACATTTTTCCCATAGACATAATACGTACTCTAGAATAGATAGACTGTACATGACAAAGGATTTAACCTCTAAATTAAATAAAGTCAAGACAATTTCATGTCCATTTTCGGACCATCACACCATAACTTTTGATATAGACTTATGTTTTAAGAGAAGGATATCAGTAACAAGAATACCATCTTACATAACAAATCTCAAAGATTTTAAGGAATTTTATATTAAAGAGACACAGACATTCCTAGATATCAATCTTACAAAAGATGTATCTGAAATATATATATGGGATGCATTGAAAGCATACCTATATGGAAGAGCGGTGGGATGGTATAAAAATAAACAAAAACAGTGGAATAAGGAATTAATGGAATTACAGTCAAAAGTAGATAATTTAAAGCTTGATATTCAAAATGGAAACACCAACTTAATAAAAGAACTAGAAGATACTAATAAAAAATACTCAGAGATGCTACACCACAAAACAATGATCAACTTAGAAAAAATTAAACTATGTTACTATTCAATGAACCCTAAAATCCAACGAAGAATAGCAAATAGGACTAAAAAGATTATTAAAACAAATCAAATCAAGGAAATACATAATATAGAAACCAAAAAGAAAGTATCTGATTTAGAAGGAATACTAGAAGCTTTTAGACTATTTTTCATAAACTTAATAATCAAAATGAGAAAACAGAAACACATTCAGCATTGAAAGCTTTTCTCAAAAACAATGTTAAAGTTAGGTTATTAGAGGAGCAGGTACAACTAATAGATAAACAAATAACAATGACAGAACTTAAAGCTGAAGTAAATAAGCTAAAATTAAACAAAGCTCCAGGTATAGATAATTTCACCCCAGAAATGTTTAAATTACTATCAAATGAGGCTTTGCTGTTGTTATTGAATGTCTTTACATCAATTAAAAATGGTAAAGACATTCCTCCTTCTTGGAAGTACACATTAATATCACCAATTCTGAAACAAAATAAAGATCCCAGTGAATGTTCATCATACAGACCCATTTCACTTCTTAATATAGATTATAAAATTTTTATGGCAATACATGCTGCTGGAATAAAACAGTTACTACCACTTTTGATAGAGGAGGATCAAACAGGTTTTATAAAAGATAGGAACACTTATGACAACATTAAAAGAATTATTTCCTTAATTGATTATATAAATGTCACAAAAAACAAAATTAATGTTATTAGCTTAGACATAAATAGCACATTTGATTCAGTGAACTGGGATTATCTGTGGTTAGTTTTAGAAGAATATGGCTTCTCAAACAAATTCACTTTGTTAATAAAATCATTATATGAAAAATCATTGGCTTATATAAAACTGGGATCTTGTCTGTCTAAATCTATTAAAATAACTAAGGGCACAAAACAAGGCTGCCCTCTTTCTCCGTTATTGTTTGCACTAGTCATTGAACCCTTAGCAAATAATATACGTATGGATAAAAATATTGAAGGAATACAACTAGACAACAGCCTAGAGCTTAAAATTCAACTTTTTGCTGATGATATTTTAATTACCATAAAAATAATAATAGCAGTTTAAAAGCATTATGGGACTCAATTCAAAACTTTCAAAACTTTTCAAGTCTTAAATTTAATGAGAACAAAACAAATGTATTGCTTATAAATACTAATAAAAAAAATCTAAATAAAAAATACCATAAATATATCTCTACCGATAATATAATTAAATACTTGGGAATTATAATAACTAACAACCTAGATACTACAATTGAAACAAATTATAAAGAGACCTTAAATAATATTAAAAATCTAATACAAAGATGGAATATAGTCTTCTTTTCAATGGAAGAAAGGCTTTATATAATTAAAATGATCATATTTCCAAAAATTTGTTATGTCATACAAGCTTGTTCTTTGCCACCAGCTAAATCGCACCTAAAACAATTAAATGATTTAATGGTAAGATTCCTATGGTATCCAAAAAAAAAAAACAAGGATAGCTATGAGGTATCATCTAGATGATTGGGATATAGGTGGCATAGGTTTACCAGACATAGAAATATATTTGCATTCATCCATTATTAAAACAATATCATTATGGCTAAATACAAAATATACATCAAAATGGAAGTTAGTTCATGAGAGAATCTGGTTAAAATCAGGATTTGTAGTAGCAAATAAGTATACAGATTTCATACCAAACAATTTTCTATGGCTGATGAAGGAATATATGATGATACATAAGAATAAAAATATAAGTTCCAAATGCATTACTTATACATTAAAAATTTTCCAATATCTTATTAATAGCAATCCTGATATTAAAGCATGGTCATTTCTTTTATATCCAGTAGCGTACACACAAGGTAATATAATAACATTTAATATGGAAGTAGTCAACATGCTTAAAGAAAAGGGATTAATATATTGGCATCAATTGCTAAACTCTGGAAAACCTCTGACAATAGACCAGATTAAACAGAAATTAAATATGGGAGATAGTTCGTGGTTACATGTACAAGAATTAAGACAGTATATATTAAGCAAACAAGAAACAATGCAACCATCAATAAGACAAAATGTTCCTAACCTTATAGAACATATAATATTACTAACGAATCAACCCATTACTGGAAATGGATACTTATCATCTATTTATAAAACAAAAAAATAAAAATGCATAATAATGACAAAATATGGAATTATTATAGATCAGTTAATGGACATGTGCCAAATGACAGAGATAAAAAACTAATTATTCTCTCTCCAAAGCAGACATCACTTTCATTACACTGGAGACTTTTTACATGGCAATTCATACACAGATCTTATGTAACCCCTCATAAAATGGAACTTATGTTTAAGAAAAATATTGGCTGCTGGAGATGTGATTTATCAATAAAAGCAGACTGGCAACATATGTTCTACGAATGCCATTTGATTAAACCATATTGGGATAAAATAAATTATTTTCTGCAAATGGTATTCAATGATAAATTCCAGATTTCCAAATCTATTATTTTGTTTAATGCACCTGTACCCGACTGTGTGCCAAGAACAAAATATGTAATCTTATGGACTCTCCCAGCTATTGCAAGGAAGAACATTACATCAAACTGGAAATCCAAAGCTTCTCCAACTTTTAAGCAATTCATGAATATGGTGTCAGCAGTATCGCAATTGGAAATGAACACTATTAAAGGAAGAACTGAAAGAACTACATCATTATACATAGCATGGCAAAAAGTAACTGAAATACTGGAGAATAATGACTGCAGCAGATTATAATCAGGAAACAATTGTATAGAAAGTCAATTATATGTCAACAATAGACACCCTTGTAAATAGTTTATTTTGGTTTTAATGTTTGATATCTGTTTAGAGGTTTTAGCCTACCTTTTTAAATAATTTGTAAATACTTCATTGTCATAAATAACCTGCATTCATGTTTTCTTGTTTTTGGAAATGAATAAAATATTTAAAAAAAAAAAAAAAAAAGAAAATGCATGTTAATGCAAAACCTTTTAATCTATGAACTTTACAAGATTATAAGAGCAATATTTAAGATCTGCCCCTACTTTTGAGCCCGTATCTCCCTATTAATTTTGGCTGTTTCCAGAGTTCTTGATCTAAGAGCTTGAAAGGTATAATGGATTATATCTGATTGTTTTGGTTTCTTCCTTGTAAAATTTGCAGTGGCGGCTGGTGACTTCAAATCAAAGGGGGGCTGCAGGAGACAGCTGAATGTTTGGGGTCAATGGGAAGGGGTGTGGCCAATTAGAAAGGGGAGGAGCTATGCTCAAAACCACAAAAACTAACTAAATACACTGCCCTGGGTGCCAAACCGTCATTATGAGAGTCCAATCAAGACAAAATGAAGTGTAGAAGAATACAAATATTTCAATGCATTGGCTGCATGACAGCTTACTTAATATCTAGATGGAAACAAAAAGGTTGTGAGGCATGAAAAAATAAATTACTTTTTAAATACATTAATGGAATGCCAGTCAAAATCAAGTATAAGAAAAACAAGCAGCACTCAACTCAAACCACTTCTTGCACTGCAGTTCTAATTATAATTTATATTCAGCTTTATTAAAGTACCAAGTAACATGCTGAAAATAGAAATCTCTGATGCCCCCAATTGTAAAAATGTTTCTTATCCAGAAAAAGACCTGCTGCCTGACAACTATCTACTTGTTTCATGGGGAAGACATGATCAAAGTAAAAATGAAAAGCAAACAAGAAATAAGCTCAAGATACATTGCTTAAAAGGATTACTGTACAGGTTATGGACCACACGATTGGCATTCTGTTTAGTTTACAGGTAAAGCCTGCAGAGATGACTGGAAGTCTCCAAGTGTAATGAGCTTCTTAAAATAATGTAATTCTGTCCTTTATTACAAATACTGTCATATGCATTTCAATACCCAAGGCTTATACATTATCTAGTTAAGTATTCTCTACATGGCAACAACAGAAAGGCTTTCAATGTTGGCAATTCTTTAACAGTATGCTTATTAAAGCTTACTTGCATCTTACGATCTCAGCCAAGCTTACCGGATGGTCATTAAAGTATTGCTACTTAAACACAGAGCAACAGGCACTTTGAGTAATAAGCGTAAATCAACAGTACAAAAAATATGACAGAAACCAGACCATTCTGCAAAAATCAAGGACAGATGAAAAGCCACTCTAGTACTTGTGTCTACCTTGGATGGGGGGGGGATACTCTGCACATTTACACTGCATAACTACTCCTTGCCTTGCTTCGACACATCCAGAGTCACTATATGGGGGAGTGGGGTGCAACAAGTATGTCACAATTTGAAATGTCTCTGGCTTACTGTGATGGCCCTGACACATTTGTCATACCTCTCAACCTCAGAGCAAGAAATCTGGACAAAGCCATTCAAAGAAGTGGGACAAAGTCCCAAAAATAAGGACAATTTTTAAAATATTGCTCTTATAAACTTAGAAAGATAATAGAATAGGTCTTGCATTAGTATGAATTTTCTGAATGGTATGAAATCTGAAACTCAAATGTCTGTCATTATTTTCTAACTTCAGTCTTTAATGATTTGTCACTAATTTGCCAAAAAACCCACAATTTTATGAAAAATGGACCAAAAATGTGATGTAAAAATATAAAATAGCCACACAATACAGCTGGGAACCTGTCAAAGAAGGGACACTTTAATATTAGTACTGCTAACTTGAGCAGCTGACAAAATAAAATAATCTACATGCATTTCTGAAATAAAAGTAATCTATAACTCTGATTATTACAGTTATTTCTTAATTGTAAACCTTCCATGTTTTCTTCCAAAATTGCTATTTTGCGGAGGGAATATTAGGGGGAAGAGCAACATTTTGAGCCAAACTCAGGGACAGTTGAGAGGTTTGGCTATGCCTAATTCTATAAAGCAATTTATTTGCATGTACCTCTCAACCTGTTAATGCAATAAATCTGGACAAGGTCAAATATATTGGGGGAACATATAAACAGTACTAAAAATTGCTCTTGTATAAACTGAGACAGTTGATAGAACAGGTCTTACTTTAGCATGCATTTTTCTGAAGGTTATGAAGTCTGAAACTCAGTGTGTCATTATTTAGTGACTTAATTTCTAAATGATTTGCCAGAAAACCACAAATTTTATGAGGAACAAACCAAAAAATAAGAAGCAAAAATCTATTCATTCTTTGAAAATCTGGACAGTTGGGAGGTATAGTTCAGCTGGGGCTGTCTTTAAGTTTGCCACCCTTCCCCCTCACAAAATCATGGTCGAATGGAGCCTCCCCCTGCAGTCATTCCAATGATCCATTACTTGGCTATTTCACTCCATTTACCATAAACACTAATGTGCATACTGATTTACGTTTATGATGATTTGGACTTCATTTGAAAGTTTTATTTTGCATTTTACAGCACAAACACTAAGACATCTGCTAAACAAACTTATCATTAAAACTTTTCTGCCCTTGAAACTCACATTCATTGAAACCGCATTGAAACCCACATTCAAAGAAAATACATTTTATCAGTGGCAGATAAAAATTAATTCTGGGCTGTTTTCAAATCATAGGCCCCTTGCATATGAAACATACATGTGCTCTTTGATACACCTTCCTATTGTTTTGAACATTTTTCCAGTAAACAATGAAACAAAACGCATGCACCCATAATGACAAAACTGTCCAGTTCAGAACATTTCCATCATAAAAGTCTACTCAAACTTCTACAGTCCACCATTATCAGTAAATATGCACAATTCTACAGTCCACCATTATCAGTAAATATGCACAATTCTACAGTCCACCATTATCAGTAAATATGCACAATCTCTGAAGAAGTAAAAAAGTCATCTAAATAATTCCACATTAAATAAATCTGTAACTAATGAAGAGGTTGCTGCTAGCAAACACCTTTATATTTCATGGTTTCATCAAAAAATAAAGTGTCTGATGCCCCTGAGGAATAAATTGCCTATAGTACATTAAAAATGATAAGCTAGTAATATTGCAATAGGAAATGGATGGCAAACTGATAACAGGCTCATAGTTAGTATCTTAACTTTTTCAGTACGGCAGCATTCACCCCTAGTGGGAGTAGAACCAACAACCTTCTGTATCAAAAGCAAGTACACAACCTGTTGTGTTGTAGCAAACACCTTTATATTTCATGGTTTCATCAAAAAATAGAGTGTCTGATGCCCCTGAGTAATAAATTGCCTATAGTACATTAAAAATGATAAGCTAGTAATATTGCAATAGGAAATGGATGGCAAACTGCTAACAGGCTCATAGTTAGTATCTTAACTTTTTCAGTACGGCAGCATTCACCCCTAGTGGGAGTAGAACCAACAACCTTCTGTATCAAAAGCAAGTACACAACCTGTTGTGCTATTAACAATGCAAGCTGACTTAGCATAAGCAGCACTAAACTTCTCTTCCCCTGCAGCTCTCAGCTCCTTGTAAAATCTACTGAATACTCAACTGCATCTCAACTTCGCAGCACAAGAAATCTGGAAAAAAACAAATTTATTGGGGGGGGGGGTCAAAAGGCCAAAAACCAGGGACACATTGAACATTGCTTGTATAATCTTGGAAAGTTGCTAGAATAAAATGCTGTGTTACCACCATATATTTTACTGCCAAGGTCCCTGTGCAAAAGAGTCAGAGCAACATACCACTATGCCAAATCAGCTGCTTTGTGAAAGAAAAATGCTGTGTTACCACCATACATTTTACTACCAATGTCCCTGTGCAAAACAGTCAGAGCAACATACCACTATGCCAAATCACCTGCTTTGTGAAAGAAAAATGCTGTGTTACCACCATACATTTTACTGCCAAGGTCCCTGTGCAAAACAGTCAGAGCAACATGCCACTACGCCAAATCAGCTGCTTTGTGAAAGAGAGGAAGACTGAAACTTAAATGGCTATCATTTAATGAATTCAGTTCTCACCATAGCTGTCAACCTCTTAGCACAAAACACCTGGACAAACCCAGTAATGAGGGAATACAGCCCTCAAACATATTCAGTGAATTCAGTTCTTGCCATAGCTGTCAACCTTAGCACAAAAACCTGGACAAAGACCATAATGGGGTAATACAGTCCCAAAAATAAGGACAAATTTCAAAGTTATTTTACATTAAGAAGGTTCGTGGTCTGCACTCTTGTGGGAGGAGAGGCTGGACTCTGCCCTTCTGAGCTGGGAATTTCTGGTTAAAGGCTTATAGTGCCTGCATATTTGAACTGTTTCTTACTGAAATTGGTACACCTTGTTTGCTGTAGCATAGACTAGATCCAGGCCTGCTGAATCTAGCTTTGTTTGTATGCTTGATGTTTGTTTGCTTGTTATTTCCTTGAAATGCTAATTCCACCTAAAGCGCGGCTTTTCAGTGCTTCTGTGGATCCCTAGTGATATCTGCATTGCTTACTGTACTTATTTCCTTGTTTCACTTGAAAAAAGTTACTGTTTGTTGTTTTTGCATTTAAGTTACCTGTAACACAGTCGCAGGCTACACACACTCAAGTGCACTAGCCTCCTCTGTGTATTTAAATAAATTTAAGCTCTGCGTTTCTGTTTCTAAAAAAAAAAAAGTTCCTTGTTTTCCCACCTTTCTGAACTAGTCTAGTCCAGTTTTCAGGCTTTGCTGAATCCAGGATTGAGGTAAAGGTTCCTTTGTTGCCCATATCATACTTGGATAATTAGGTGGCTTCCTTGTTCACTGTGAGAGAGGGAACTCTGAGCAGCCTATCTGTCCCTCTAGGAGTGGTCCCAGCCCAGCAACTTGTAGCTCATTGGCCATTTTGGGCTAATTTCTATCCTTTTGATCTCCCTGGTATAAAAACCACTTAGTGCAGTTTTGCACTTGTATACAGCTCAGCAGGCTCCTCGTGCTGCCCTGCAGAGTCCTACAAGCAGCCGAGAGACAAAAGAGAGACTTTGGATTTAAGTATTGTTTTTGCTTGTTGTTTCCCTGAAATGCTAATTCTGCTTAAAACACGGCTTTTCAGCTCTTCTGTGGATCCCTAGTGATATCTGCATTGCTTACTGTACTTATTTCTTTGTTGCACTTGAAAAAAAGTTACGGTTTGTCGTTTTTGCATTTAAGTTACCGGTAACACAGTCGCAGGCTACACACTCAGGTGCACTAGCCTCCTCTGTGTATTTAAAGTAATTTAAGCTCTGCATTTCTGTTCTTTCTGAAAAAAAAGCACAAAAAACTCCTTGTTTTCCACCTTTCTGAACTAGTCTAGTCCAGTTTTCAGGCTTTGCTGAATCCAGGACTGAGGTAAAGGTTCCTTTGTTGCCCATATCATACTTGGATAGTTAGGTGGCTTCCTTGTTCACTGTGAGAGAGGGAACTCTGAGCAGCCTATCTGTCCCTGTAGGAGTGGTCCCAGCCCAGCAACTTGTAGCTCATTGGCCATTTTGGGCTAATTTCTATCCTTTTGATCTCCCTGGTATAAAAACCACTTAGTGCAGTTTTGCGCTTGCATACAGCTCAGCAGGCTCCTCGTGGTGCCCTGCAGGGTTCTATAAGCAGCCGAGAGACAAAAGAGAGACTTTGGACTTAAGTATTGTTTTTGCTTGTTGTTTCCCTGAAATGCTGATTCTGCTTAAAACATGGCTTTTCAGCTCTTCTGTGAATCCCTAGTTATATCTGCATTGCTTAGTACTTATTTCTTTGTTGCACTTGAAAAAAAAGTTACGGTTTGTCGTTTTTGCATTTAAGTTAACGGTAACACAGTCGCAGGCTACACACTCAGGTGCACTAGCCTCCTCTGTGTATTTAAAGTAATTTAAGCTCTGCATTTCTGTTGTTTCTGAAAAAAAACACAAAAAAACTCCTTGTTTTCCGCCTTTCTGAACTAGTCTAGTCCAGTTTTCAGGCTTTGCTGAATCTAGGACTGTGGTAAAGGTTCCTTTGTTGCCCATATCATACTTGGATAGTTAGGTGGCTTCCTTGTTCACTGTGAGAGAGGGAACTCTGAGCAGCCTATCTGTCCCTGTAGGAGTGGTCCCAGCCCAGCAACTTGTAGCTCATTGGCCATTTTGGGCTAATTTCTATCCTTTTTGATTTCCCTGGTATAAAAACCGCTTAGTGCAGTTTTGCGCTTGTATACAGCTCAGCAAGCTCCTCATGGTGCCCTGCAGAGTCCTACAAGTGGCCGAGAGACAAAAGAGAGACTTTGGACTTAAGTATTGTTTTTGCTTGTTGTTTCCCTGAAGCGCTAATTCTGCCTAAAACTCGGCTTTTCAGCGCTTCTGTGGATCCCTAGTGATATCTGCATTGCTTACTGTACTTATTTCTTTGTTGCACTTGAAAAAAGTTGCTGTTTGTCATTTTTGCATTTAAGTTACCCGTAACACAGTCGCAGGCTACACACTCAAGTGCGCTAGCCTCCTCTGTTTATTTAAAGTAATTTAAGCTCTGCATTTCTGTTGTTTCTGAAAAAAAACACAAAAAAATTCCTTGTTTTACTGCCTTTCTGAACTAGTCTAGTCCAGTTTTCAGGCTTTGCTGAATCCAGGACTGTGGTAAAGGTTCCTGTGTTGCCCATCATACTTGGATAATTAGGTGGCGTTCTTGTTCACTGTGAGAGAGGGAACTCTGAGCAGCCTATCTGTCCCTGTAGGAGTGGTCCCAGCCCAGCAACGTGTAGCTCATTGGCCATTTGGGGCTAATTTCTATCCTTTTTGATCTCCCTGGTATAAAAACTGCTTAACGCGGTTTTGCACGGGTTTGCGCACCACGCAGCGCTGTTTAGCTGCGGTTAAATTATTCCAGGCTCCACGAAGTCTGCACTTCAGTTTTTCCCTTGAAACTTGAAACAATTCAACCCAGCACTAGAAATAAGGCAATTTAAGACCGGCACTTACTAAAACTATCACTAGCTTACAGCTTGCACTTCAGCCCTATACTCACTCAGGAAGTATAAGGCTCTTTACTCATCCATTCAGCAATACAGTCCCAACCATCTATTCAGGCATGTTCAAGGGACAGCTTCAGGTGTGCTCTCTGGTCCAGCTGGTGAATCTGGGCATCCTGAGGCAATGTTACAATTGCCTCATGTACACAGACACCCCACTCCTCCTCCCAACCACCACAAACATATGTGAGAGATGCAGCTACACAGCCAAACTGGAGGCTAAGCTCTCTCAACCCACGACTGGATCAACCAGTCACAAGGAGAAGGGCAACACTAGCACCACATTACCAGACTCACATAGACCAGTCATAGCTGCACCAGAAAACAACTCTCAGAAACACACAAAAACATACTCGGAGGTTCTAAATAAGAACCTGCCTAAACAACAGAGACCTCCTAAGCATACACCCAAGCAACCCAGAAACCAAGTAACACATACGTCACAACACCAGTGTGCCAAGCAAAAACAGCTCCTATGGCTAAATAACACACCTAACACACTAGTAATCAGTGATTCTATCATCAGGCACACAGACGTCCCACTCACTAGACTGAATAAGGAGAAGGTTACCATAAGCTGCCTGTCGGGTGCCAGAATCCGCCACATAACACATGCACTCAGGTCACTCCACAGCAAGTACAAATATGACTCTGTCATTGTACATGTTGGCGTAAATGACCTGAGACGTACCTCCCTGGACTACATGAAAAGAGACATGGAGGAGCTCTCTGACCATGTAGCCCAGGCTGGTATGACTCTGACTCTGAGTAGCATCCTGCCCTCACCCAAAATGATGCCAGCATATGAAGAAAAAATGATCAGTTTCAACAAGTGGTTAAACTACTGGTGTCATTCAAAGGGGATCCAGTACTTGTCAGCCTGGGATGACATGCTTGACAAGCCACGTTGCTTCGCCAGAGACGGCTTGCACCTGTCGCCCCTGTGCTTTCGAATACTGGCCAATACTCTTGCCACCACAATACTGCCTTTTTTAGGCAAGGCTCAAAAGACAAACCCTCCTCCATAAACAACAATAATAAACAAAAACTGATTGTAATGCTGCTCAACGCCAGAAGTCTAAACCTCAAAATGCACGCACTCAAGGCTCTGCTTAGTATGGAAGAAATTGACACATGTGCAGTGACAGAAACCTGGTTCAAGGCTCCACAGAGCACCCCAGCACTACCAGGCTATAACTCCTACCATACCTTTAGGTCCCAAAACCAGGACCGGAACAAAAAAGGAGGGTGTGTGTCCATATTCATCAAGAACACCCACACCTCCAGGTTAGTAGCACAGCACGTGGAATCTGAGACCATCCAAGTGCAATTGACAGCAGGTAAATTGACTGTTTAATTTATAGCTTGCTACAGATCTCCCACCTTGTCTCGGGACCCTCATGCAGCATTCCTGAGAACATTAGAAAGTATGAAGATTCTACCCAACACCATGCTACTTGGTGACTTCAACTATCCAAACATTGACTGGGAAAACTACTCAAGCTCAAACGCCCTAGCCCAATGCTTCCTTGAGTTTATAAACTCAAACGCCCTTGAACAGCTGGTCACCACTCCCACAAGAGGTGACAACATACTGGACCTGGTCATCACCAACATGGGGAACCTATGTTCCACACCTGAGGTAAACTCGTCATTGGTAAGATCAGATCACAAACTAATCACACTGGACATCCACATCCCGACCCTCCCCCCCCTCCAGTCAGGGAAATCAAGGTAAAAAACTTCTCTAAAGCCAACTTCACACTCCTGAAGACCAAGGTGGGAAGTTTCAAAGCTCCCAATCAAATGGAAAATGATGACCCAACGGCAGAATCCTTTACAAGTGCATTCTATGAACACCTTCAAGAATGCATGGACCGAGCCATCCCAAGTAAAACCAAGACCAACTCCTCAAAAAAGAGGAAGCCAGTCTGGTGTACCCCAGCCATAAATAAACTTTACAACAGAAGGAGGAAACTCCTGCAAGATAGAACAAAATCCCAAAATAAGAAGGCATCTCTGATTAACATCAGTAAAAAACTGCGCTCCCTTATTAAATCATCCAAGGCCAACTTCAAAAGAAAAATAGCCAATGACTCTAAGGATAACCACAAGGCCTTCTTTAACTATGTCAAGAGTCTAGGGGCAAACTCTCAGATATGCTCAGAGCTAGTGCATAATGGCCATAAATACACTGAACCAACCGACATTGCCAACATCCTGGCTGACAAGTTCAGTGCAAACTTCACCCCCCCCCTTCTCCACCAAAGGGGCTAGCACCCATCCCAGAAGAATGTGGCGCTCCAGATATCTCAGACACACAAGTAAAGACAGCCCTTGCAAAGGCCAAAAACACAGCATCAATGGGACCAGATGCTATCCCAGGTTGTGTCTTACATGATCTTCAAATGAGCTAACCCTCCATCTCAAATCACTATTCAAAGTCAGCCTCTCTACAGGCTATGTACCCAAAGAATGGTGTACAGCAACAGTCGTACCACTCCACAAAGGATTCAAAACATATAAACAACAGTAAAAAACTACAATGAAACATGTCATTGTAAAGTTAAAAAGTAACTCACATCAATTCATCTAAAATGTACAATGTACCTATAAAAACTGTCATTAAGATATAAGAGAAACATGGTTATGTGACCATGAACACCAAAAAACATTATTTCTTGTATCCTAACCTCCTACTTTTCAACAGTGGACGTAGAGGGACCTTCCCATTAAGCCCAGATAGTGACATGTTTCATTGTAGTTTTTTACTGTTGTTTATATGTTTTGAATCATTGCTGTCTTTGAATATTGTTATATTAATGGATATACCTTTAAGAATTATATTTTTCCCGCCTTTTTAGGTATTTAAATGGCTACTGAGTGTTGTTGTTTGTATATGGTCTGAAGAAGCTACTTGCGAAAGCGCTAACCTCTGCAGTAATAAACCAGTTTTTAACCAACTTTTGATTTTTGTGGACTACGCTTGATTTATGCTGTATTTTTAAGCGTATGGGATTTTTTACTCAAGTATTTTTCCTCTTCATTGTTTTGCTCCTTTGTGGACTGTTTATTCATTTGAACACTTTTAATAGTAAAACTTGGTAAGCACTTTCACCATTAAGGCTTCATCAGACCATACAAGTGAAATAAAATTAAAATTAAAATTAAGTCCTTCTTAAATAAATGACCTCATGAATAATTCATCTAATATTAAAATCATGCTGACATCATTTCCTTGTCATTAAAAAGATATAACTGTATAAAGCATTGAGTAAACTTTGTGACATTTTCTAACATAGAGTGTTGGTAACTATCTATCTATCTATCTATCTATCTATCTATCTATCTATCTATATATATAAAATCTGTACAGTTCAGAAACGACACTTTAAAAGTAGCATATGTGCAGTTTAAACTCATGCATGAATGTATATCTAGTTTAAAAATAATTAATCATACATCAATTCATTTAACAATCATATTGTCACGAATACTTAAACACATCCAGTAACTGTGCATAGGAGAAAAATATACCAATAAAAATTATTAAGTAAAATATGTATTATTTAATGGACTTCAATCTTCTATTTTGTAGTAGTAGGTGCACAACCCCCCACAATGGGTGGTGTGGGGAGCGTAGCCCCCCACATAATTTTAATGTATTCACTATTATATATATATATATATATATATATATATATATATATATATATATATATATGTGTGTGTGTGTGTGTGTGTGTGTGTGTGTGTGTCTGTGTGTGTAGATTATATTATACATACATGGGTCTACTTTGTTTGACAGAAAACACATTTCACTGCAACTCATTTCATTGAAGCCTCATTTTCCTGAAAATGAATTGCCTGAGCTCAATTCACTGAAAGCTCACTTCACAGAAAACTCATTTGACTGAAACTCATTTCATCCAAAAAGGTATATGCCCTGTTCCCCACTGTAGTGCGATCCTAGAGTTAGTATATATAGTAAGGGGGGTGTGGGGGGCACAGCCACCCCACATTGGGGGTGTAGGGGGCATACCCCCACATAGTTTGGGTATATATTATCTTCTGGAAGGAGTTATTCATTCGACTCATAAGTATCCATGTCTATGGTTTACAACATTTAAACTAGGTGGGGGGGGTTATGCCCCCCTCACAGCCCAGTGTGGAGGGCTGTGCTCCCCCACCCCGCTTACTACATATATTAATATCAAGATTGCACTACAGTGGAGAACAGGGCGTATACCTTTTTAGATTAAATGAGTTTCAGTCAAATAGTTTTCAGTAAAGTGAGCTTTCAGTGAATTTTGCTCAAGCAATTCATTTTCAGTGAAATGAGGCTTCGCCAAATGAGTTTCAGTGAAATGTGTTTTCTATCAAAGTAGACCTATATATATACACACACACACCCACATACACACACACACATATATATTTTATATTTTATGTATGTATATTTATATGTGAGCAGTTAAGTTGATTGAAACTTCCAAATGTCAACATCTGTTTTGTTGACACACTTTGGTTGACAGGTTTGCAAGACTGACAGTCTCTCAAAATGAATAATATGCCCCTTCCCTGGGGCTGTGTGATTTTAGAGTTAGTTTATATAATTATTAGCGGGTGTCTGGGGGTGCAGGGGGTCTTGCTCCCCACTGCAGAAAATTTATTTTTTTAAATGTGCATATGCCAAGGATGATGTTCCTCATGCATGTGTAGTGCCATCTTGACATTTGCATTGTCAATCTTTTGTTGTCAACTTTATTGACATGAATGTTAGGGTGCTTTGAAGTTCTTCAGTAAATATATATGCATTTGTGTGTATGTCTGTATGAGTGTATGTTTATTGTCTGAAGGTATGGGGGGCTTGCCTTTCCAAAAAAATGTTTTCAATCTGTGTGGGATGTTTTCAGGAAAGTTTTTTTTTTTTTTTTGTTAATCATGTGTGATCGTGTCTTGAGTATTCATGGGTGACACTAAGTCAGTTAAATAACTCACATGGCACCTGTTAAAATACAGAAGGTAAAAAAAAAATAAACTGGCTTGAAAACAACTAATTATTTATCTAACCAGTGTACTTCTGCACTGCTGAATGTCCTAAACAGCACCAGTATAGTACATTGGAAGCAAAAAGGTCCTGACAGATATGAAGTTTGAAATAATCTAGCTACTTAGATGACTCCTTTACTAAGAACTGAAAATGAAACACTAAAGCACCAGCAGCTTCTAGATACATGTAAGGGTAATCAATCCCATTTCTGTAACTTTTTGAATTGTTCAAACAGTAGAATAATGCAAGCAGCTATATCTATCTACAAAATGTTAATATTGTCTAAGAGTAGATTAGACTAGCATACTGCTCATATAGTGTTAACTTTTATTACATGATACTGTCAGTTTCTGACAATATTAAGATTTGAGTCTAACCATATATTAACCTTCACACTTAAAAGTATTTCCCTGTTGACAGCAAGTGTGAAGGTTAGGTTCAGTACAGACAAGTAGATGAGGAAAGATGGATATTAGGGTAATAATCTGTGCATGCTCTTGAAAGATAATCCTTATGAAAGTTGACATTATTTCTGAGCTTGTTCTCTGCTTAGCTGCACAAATTATTAATCAATAAATAAAATTCAAATAAACTGAGATGAAAGCATCATCAGCAGCAGTACGACATCTCAGTATGGTTAACATGCCATGTACAGCTCTGCACACAAGTCTGATTCCCTTCTCTAACAAAGTAAGACTAGAGTAGCATGCACATCTAGCCATGAAATCCAACTAAGTAATTTAAAGTGAATACACTGCAATAGTAATTCAGGATATTAGCTACCATAGTCTGAATAATTTAAAACATAATTGAACAACATTGCACAAGTAACAGGACCCTATTTTATCAAAGGGAAGGCATCCTTGCCTTAATCCACTGACATATGGAACAAAAAGGTGGTTTGGCTTACGAGTTACTTATTTTTGTATTCTTGGTAGCAGGGAGGATGGCAAACTTGTGGTTTTGCTTGAATGAAATGATCACTGCAAGGAGGCATTGTCATAATAGGATCATAATGGGATCTGCAAGGAATGGGACTTTCCACGCCTGTTTTCAGTGGAAAACAGTTTATGGAACACCGTGTAAAGAGACACCTAAGAATTTTAATAAAAAGGTAAACATAAAAAATGTACACATTTAAAGATGCAGTCAATTTAGGAGAGTCAGAACAATTAATATGCACCATGGTCACAATTAATATGCATCATGATCAGAAAAAATATGCACCATTGTCACAATTAATATGTACCATGGTCAGAACAATTAATATGTACCATGGTCACAATTAATATGCACCATGGTCAGAAAACTTAAAGGGCACCATGGTCAGAACAGTTAATATGCACCATAGTCACAATTAATATGTATCATGGTCAGAAAAATTAATATGCACCATTGTCACAATTAATATGCACCATGGTCAGAACAATTAATATGTACCATGGTCACAATTAATATGCACAATGGCCAGAAAAATTAAAGTGCACTATGGTCAGAACAGTTAATATGCCATGGTCACAATTAATATACACCATGGTCAGAAAAATTAAAGTGCACCATGGTCAGAACAATTAATATGCACCATGGTCACAAATATGCACCATGGTCACAAATATGCACCATGCAAAAGCTATGAGTTCAGCTACACTTCTTAGTCATAATCAAATGAAACAGAAATAAAAATGTCAGCTTTAAACTAATAGTAAATTTACTGTGGTTGCAGTGAGTGGCCAGTGTAAAAAAAAACACTATTATTTCTTTTACAGTGTATGACTTTATTGTTCAACAGAAGTTAGGGATGAAGCTACTTTTTGTGTTCTCAAGCTAGATGGAGCAGTGGAGTCTCATTGAATTAATGTACTGCAACTGCTTTACTTAAAGCTATTGCAGAAATATACAATGCCATTCAGTGGAGGGGTGGGATTGCCTTGTTATTCTGTTAGTCTAATTACGACTCTTTCAGGTTTTTTTCTCCCACAGCATCTTACTGAATCAAGTAAGAAGTAAAACCTATAATAACCATCTAATAGAAGGAAAAGTGAGTTGTTTTGTTAATATTATCTAAATCCATTTCCCCTCCCTTACAGTCCATGCTTGTTATGTCATTACCTGTCCCACTAAAATCACTGTTTGTTTAATTCTTTTTTTAAGTCCTAACTGGAGAGCAATAGGACTGTACTACCATCTTGTTGCAGGTCAGGCAATGCCCACATTACATATACAAATGATTTGATGTTCTGATTTGGTTAACCCTCAGATATGTTCAGCATCAACTCAGAGCCCAAGGAGAAAGTACTCACTTCTGTTCTTCCTGGTGCAAGCCACACATCATCTTCTACTAAATGACCCTGCCTGTCAATGGTGTATTATTTTCTTATATCTTAACAGTTGCTTTCCTGTGGTAATCCGGACCTCTTTGGTGAAGTGGGTGCTTTAGCATCCTCTCTGCTATGCTGCATAGCTCATCCTGTTAGTCAGTGCTATATAGTATGTTTAAAAATTTATTCAGTTCTTTATTTCCATGGGCTATATGGCTCCTTGCAAATAATCAGAGCTATTTCATGGAAAGTTGCAAAGATTTCCCATGATGCTATGTATTATGGGAAATGACATTAGTAAGAAATAAAATACTGTGGTAATTTACATCAGCACTACACTACCTGCAATATTCTAGAAGTTGCAGCTGATTTAATAAGCTGGAATTTGAAGCATAAACAATTGGCAAAATTTTTGTATAGCAGTTTATTTGTGAGCACAGGACACACTAATTCATGTTTACAAAAGCCATGCTGTTTGTAAAGATGTGGGCCTAACCAGAGATGCTCAAAGCCAAAATTATTTTCAGTCTGATGAGTTAGTTAGGAATGTAAACTGAAGCTTTGTATTTTGTAGCATGCAGGACAATCCAAGCAAACCAGCCTTTTACAATACATGATGTGATATTGTTGTAATGTGCTCATTTCATTACAAAATGCATGCCTTTGTTTTTGTTGACTATGATGTCATCCTTTCCTTCAAGCTGCAGACTAGCAGAAGTACGCAGAAAAAATAACAGTAAAAAGGAACACTGCAGAGGTTACATGTAAGGCAAAGGTTCTCTTTTATTTTAAAAAAATGTGGTAAGACACAAAAAAGACTTTGCATGCGTGAAAAAATCAAACCAACAGTTAAGGGTATGTGACATAAACTGTAAGTAGCAATGCGGCACTATTCAGAAATGCATACAGTAAGTAAGATTTTACAACTTAACCTGCATGAACAGCAGACAGACAAGTGGTCTACTGAAGATGTGGTTTAAAAGCTCGATCACAAGTTACCTGTTTCAGCTTGCTGTTAGACAATGATCCAACACTGGCAAACAAACCAAATAAATTTAATGGTGGCTATATTCTTTCCAAGGGTCTACAACTGGTGCTCATATGCACATAACTTATGGCTCTTGCTTAAAAAATCAAGTTCTCTAACTTCAACTAGCCTGATCTTCTGTTTTTACATAGCCCTCTTAATACCTGATCTTATAAACTACAAAGTACTACCAGAACCAAAAATCTAAACTGAAAACTTTCACCCAGTTCCCAACCTGACTCCTCTGTCCCTTTCCCTAAACCTTTGCTCCCTCTCTGTAACCCTAAAGTTTCTCAACACTCCTTAAACCTAAAACTCCACCCCCTCTGTGACACTGCCAGCTCAGCTATCTGGAATTTTGTAAATAATCATATGTCATTTGTGAATATTAATAAGATTCATATGCTTGTCTTGCAAATGTAAGAGAACTATATGTTATGCGTATATTAAACTACTGGTGCAGAAGTCTGTGCTGAACAGGGTTTATACAATACTGAGGTTCAAGGATATTCCACAGTGTACCATACTTGAAAAGAACAGAAATGTATATAAACCATATACCTGTGAAAATGTATGTTTTAATAGTGAAATATGGAACACACAGAATTAACTTACAAAACTTCAAGAAAATAAGTTGAGATGTTTTACGATTGTGTTATCTCCCAGTTTCAATGCAGCAAGCAGGCACAATGTCTAGAGCTAGAAGTTTTTCTATTGTTTTGAAAGTAATTTTAATTAATAGGTTTAAAATGTAATGTGTTTTATTACTTCCTAGCAGCTGCACATCTGAGAGATATGTACTTATCATGCAGAGGTGATAAAATTCTTAGTTTCTGTTAGCCTGGGAACTGAAGACAGGTGACAAAGAGTGATGTCATCCAGGCTAACCCAGCAGTAATATGTGATATTAAATTAAGAACTCTCTCAGATAGAGATACTGGGCATTTTGTATCTTGTCTTGGACCTGGAATAATCCTCTCATCAGCACTTGCCTTGCTAATAGTAAGTAACTGGGGAAAAGTAATTTCTTTTAGAGATAGATAGGAATATAGTAAAGATTAGTTTAGATGTTTTCTATATTTATTTGAGACGGTCCTGTAATGTTGTTTTAAAATATTTCTGGTGATTCTGATCTCTGCAGTTACTGTGTTATTTGAGTATTGTCTTTTTCTTTTATTGTTTATTAATAAATATATTTAAACCTGTCTTTGTGGTTGATATTTGTGAGACATATCTAAGCTCTTAGAGTACTTGCATATGTATTTGGTGACACTGTACAGGCCACTCCTAAATAGCTTTAGTCATGGTCACACTTACCATTTGGATGATTGTAACATTACACAGTAGGATTGGTCACCTTTTGTAAGGGCCTTTATGTAGCTGATAAGTGGGGGTTAGTAGCAGTGATAACTACTTTATAGTCTGGGCAGAAGGGGGCGTAGTTAGTAAACCTGTGCCAGCTTTCCCCATGTGTGTGTGTGTGTGTGTGTGTGTGTGTGTGTGTGTGTGTGTGTGTGTGTTTGTGTGTGTGTGTGTGCGTTTGTATGTAAATCAAATCTCCAAATCTCAAAGTGTGTGTCAGCTACATGGGCAGAGACACGAAGCACTGATTGGACAGAGAGGGTGCTGGAGGTCTTGGCTTGACCCCTCAGCTGAGATCTTAACCCCATAGCTGTGCCAGTGGGGTGTCTTATTGGGGATCTGGAGAAAGAGGGAGAAACCAACCCCAGACTGACTGTGGTCTCTGTGTGCTTTAAGGGAAATTGTACTTTACTGTGTGTGTGTACTTGTCATCCTCCCATTGTGTACATCCCTCACTGTTGCCAGTGGTGAGGATTGAGGCGCCTTGATTATTGGGCCAGTGCAGGGGCGTCACACCCTCCACAAACCTGTTTCCCAATTGCTCCCTAACCCTAAATCTCCCTTCTTGCTCCCTAAACCTAAATTCCATGATCACTCCCTAACCCTAAAACTCCTTTCCTGATATCCACCCCTAAAACCTCCTCCCATTCCCACCCACAGCTGCTTGCCTGAACTCATATTTGAGTTTGAGCATGAGCAGTGGTATGTAGCCAAGCAAAAAAGCACTTGAGTCCCTGACTTCGAAACAATGTAGGATAGTAGCACAAATATTCAGAAAGTAAACTGCAAATGTCTGGACATAACAGGGAGAAAGTCAATTTTAAGGAAATTTTGTGGATACTAAATACACACTACAGTTTAAAAAAGAAATGTACTCTGCACAACCTATAAACATCCGCAATTATAATAATGACAGTAAGAAACATTGCATGTGTAAAGTTACGTCCCCATGCCCTCAGCTTGGGAAAGTGCACCCCCAACCCTCCCCACAACTTAATATAGTCAGCACTAAGTTCACTGTTGTTTTGAGAAATATGCAGTTCTCCGATAAAACAATATCAGATAAGATAGGCAGTTTCATTGAGCCCCTTAATATAACAACCCTTTCAGGAGCATCTAGGAATCACAACAGAATTAAAAGTTATTTTAGTTAATTGTCTACTTATTTGTTAATGTATTGAGCTCATTGATCTAGAAAGGTCCTTTGTTAGCTATGACCTCAGAGCAAAAGCAAAAACACTAACAATCAGCTTTAGTGAAACCCTGGAGTTGCCATGTGTAGAACCTGTCTGTAACAAAGGTACAGTAGCTGTTAGTATCCGGTGTATCACATACTACAATAACAGCAGTATGCTCTAGTATTAAGTTGGATATAGGACTTGAGAACATCAGTAAATGTCTAGTGAGCTTCCAATGACACTTTCTATGCACTGTGTTTAAACAACTTCAGCATACTTCTAGTGGATTTGGGAATGGTTCTACTACCAGATCTTGTGACATATTAGTTGTATACTTACACTTGGTGAAAGCTGGGATGCATTCTCACATGTAGGTGTTATACATTTGCCCCATGAATACAAGAATGCGCCTCAGGTGTACTTACTTAGCAGATGATGTTTACCAAACTATTGAAAATTATCACTGCATGTGTTTTAAACACTATGTGAAATTATTTAGATAACAATAATTGGGCCATTCACAGCAGCCGAGTTGAAGGGGAAGAGAGATAAGAAAAAAAGAAGAAAGACCCTAATGCAGATATTGGTTTTGATCTCCTCCTCATCTGGGGCAGGGTTTTAGTACTTAGTGAGGTAAAATGGCCAGAATTAACAAGATACCTTATAATGTTGCTTAGGAAGTGAGATATCAGAGACATGGACTTCATGACTGCAGTAGCTGGCATTTGGATAAAAAATAACAGTCAAATGTTATTACCTCAAAGAGGTACTTTATCTGTGGATGTTTTCTGGAAGAAGCTCATCTTGGCTTCTTTTGGATTAAAAATGAATGCTTTGTTTGATATCAGAACATTGTTATGTCTTCAGACAATGTACGCAGTGAGGGAATCAGATTTTGAATGCACACAACTGCAGTATCTATGAACAACAGAGTGGAATTCCAAATTCTCAATCGGTTAAGTTTCTTTGGTTAAGATTTACATTGACATTATGTAATGTTTACTCACTATGCTATTATGTAAACATTACATTGGCATTTTGTAATGTTTACCCATCATGCTATTATCTATTTTCAGACTTACATTAAAGAAGCATGTAATTATAGCTTACTGCAAGAGTCTAAACAGTTTTCTCTTAGCACAATTCTGAATCTCTCTTCAAGGAACATGTGGCTGTGAAATTAAAAGGCACATTTGATTTTAGTTGAAGAACAGAACTGAACCATTGAAGAGAATGCAATCAACAGTCAGAACAAGTCTGTCTTCTATCTCTCTGTTTATCTGTCTTTCTCTCATTTCTTTATCTGCATATATGCATGAATTTATGTTTGTATGTATGTATGCATCTGTCTTATTTGCTCTGTTAATAATGGCTTATATATTTTGCAGTCCAATACTTTCATGCAAATGAGAGAAAACATGAAAAAGATTTTCTGGTGAGATTTTGCAAGCAAACAACACTTGAAACTTTATACTACACCATAGACCTACATCTTTTTTTATGTCATAATCACACTCAAAGTATCCTGTCATTAACACTAGTAATGCATGTTAATAATCATATCAATGTGACTGGTGTTGTATTGCATACCTACATTCGGGGGGGGGGGGGTGTACATAGCCAGGGATTTGCAAACTGTACAGACAGGCTATATATTGCAGCATTTCTTATTAGAAGGTATGCCATGGCACTATGGCACACATTTGTGCCATATTGAGCCTCACCTCCCCAAAAACGTACAGGTCATTTAATGGAATTGTAGTACATATGAGCAATGTTCTTGATTAGCACTGGCTTTTTGTAGCTGTACATTAACTCCATGGCCACATCATACATGCTGGCTTTTGCTTATGGCTTGGTTGCAGCAAATTATCTGTCAGACTTTGCTTTTAGTGCAGTTCTATGAGAAGCCTCCGTACCACATTAAGGTACTCAGTCCCACAGAGGTCTACTCACTCCAGTGTTGATATTCAACACCATCTGTACTACATCACATCATAGTACCCAGTCCCACAGAGGTCTTCTCACACCAGTGATGATATTTAACACCCTCTGTGCCACATCATAGTACCAAGTCCCACAGAGGTCTTCTCACACCAGTGATGATATTTAACACCCTCTGTGCCACATCATAGTACCCAGTCCCACAGAGGTCTTCTCACACCAGTGATGATATTTAACACCCTCTGTGCCACATCACAGTATCCAGTCCCACAGAGGTCTTCTCACACCAGTGATGATATTTAACACCCTCTGTGCCACATCATAGTACCCAGTCCCACAGAGGTCTTCTCGCACCAGTGATGATATTCAACACCCTCTGTGCCACATCATAGTACCAAGTTCCACAGAGGTCTTCTCACACCAGTGATGATATTTAACACCCTCTGTGCCACATCATAGTACTCAGTCCCACAGAGGTCTTCTCACACCAGTGATGATATTTAACACCCTCTGTGCCACATCACAGCATCCAGTCCCACAGAGGTCTTCTCACACCAGTGATGATATTTAACACCCTCTGTGCCACATCACAGTACTCAGTCCCACAGAGGTCTTCTCACACCAGTGATGATGTTTAACACCCTCTGTGCCACATCACAGTATCCAGTCCCACAGAGGTCTTCTCACACCAGTGATGATATTTAACACCCTCTGTGCCACATCACAGTATCCAGTCCCACAGAGGTCTTCTCACACCAGTGATGATATTTAACACCCTCTGTGCCACATCATAGTACCCAGTCCCACAGAGGTCTTCTCACACCAGTGATGATATTTAACACCCTCTGTGCCACATCATGGTACCCAGTCACACAGACGTCTTCTCACAACGGTGCTGAAATTCAACACCCTCTATACCACATTATGGTTACTGTCTCACAGAGGTCTTCATAGGTTTATAGCTTTCTAAGCCTAGCCATGAATCCCAAATCTCTGACAAGTTCTGGTACCCTAGATAAGTGTAAGCAGGGCTTTGGGAGATGAAACATTTACAAGCAGGGGCCTGGGCGATAAACCATTAACAAGCTCCCTGTGTCCATTAGAGAGATTAGCACCAAACCAGGGATGAATTTCCTGTTTCCCATCCAGTTGTCCAAGTTACACCTGAATTAGGTCAGGGACAAACTTTGCTTCACATGGATGGTAGCATGTGCCAGAGAAGTGGTAGTCTCTGGGATACATACCTGTCTCTCTTGCAGGTCCTGTCTGTATCAAAGGCAAGGTTTAAGTCTTTTGAATGAGTAATTCTGGTGCTGTTTGTTTTGTGGATATGCAAGAAGTCCATTAGGGTGGGATCTGACAATGCTTTGTATGCCAAACATATATTTCCCCTCAACAGCCTGTAGGAGACAGAATACAGGGATAGGGCCTTGAGATGGTCTACATAGGATGTGTTACTTATGCTCTGTATTCTTTAAGTGAGGAACATCTCTGGATGCTCCAGTTGTTGGATGTGCCTGGTTAGGTCATACCAAATGGAACACTGTACTCAGTGATAGGTCTGATGAATGCCGAATACAGTAGAACAATGACTTCCTTGGACTTAGATGCCATACCTTTGTTTGTAAGTTGCACAACAGAGACTACTTTTCTCACTACTATAGACACGTGATGGTCAAATACTAGATTACTATCTCTGTGTGTTCCCAAGTCCCTGACTACTGGGTCAGCTCCTAGGGGGTGTGTTGTCAATGTGATAGTTACCAGGGGTGGGTGACTTCTCGAAGGATACTATTATGGATTTCTCAGCATTTTGTTTTAGTCCGTAGCTCCGACACCAGTCAGCTCTTACTGGTGAGCATTTGTGTTGGTGGGGGATTCTATGACTGGTTCTAATTTGCAATCATCTGCAAATTTAGTCAGTCAGAGGCTATTGGCATTGACTACAGAGAAGTAAATACCAAAAAGGAGCATCCCAGGACTGATCCCTGAGGGACTGCACTTGTGACTGGCCTCATTGTAGAAGTGGACTCTAACTTCCTGGGTCTTGCCTGTGAGCCAGCTAGCTATCCACTGGGTAACATAAGGGTTTATACTTAACCTCTTGAGTTTGTCAACAATGCCCATGTAGTGTACTGTGTCATATTCCTTGGCCAGGTCAACGTAGGCAGTGCGAACCTTTCTGCCATTATCCATTGCTTTGGTGACCTTCTCAAAGAAGTCTAACAGTTTGAGTAAGCATGAGCTGCCCTTGATGAAACTAAATCGGGTTGAGTCCAGTGTCTGGAGGTTTCCTATGTCATTAATGATTATTTCCATGATA
Organism: Protopterus annectens; assembly: GCF_019279795.1. NCBI lineage: Eukaryota > Metazoa > Chordata > Ceratodontiformes > Protopteridae > Protopterus > Protopterus annectens. The sequence continues at coordinate 1,998,531,483 of NC_056725.1, read as the reverse complement.
ATTCTTTCCATGGCTTTGCATATGACACTAGTGAGACTTATAGGTGTGAAGTTTCCAGGGTCTATAGATGTCCCACCTTTGTGCAGAGAGATGACTGTCACTCTTCTCCATTTGTGAGGCATGAAGCCTGTTTGGAGGCTACAGTTGAATAGCAATTCCAAAGGGTGGGCCTGATATGTCATGTTTTATGCTATTTAGAGTGCATCCTGTGATATTGTCTGAGCCCATTGATGCAGTATTTTTAGCCTTAGAGAGAGAGAGAGAGAGAGAGTTAAAGACTTTTTCCCTAGTGATAGTACAGGGAGTTATATTTAATGGTATTTCCTGAGGAAAGGATGAGAAGGAGAGAGGGGTGAATTTGGAGCTGAATTTGTCAGCTGGTAGCTTTGCTATATCTTCTGGCTCAGTTTAGGTGGCTCTATTAACAATTAACTCTGCGCACAATTGTGTATTGCCTTTGAGGTTGCAGACATAGCTAAAGAATGCCTTCTGGTTGTCCTTGGTCTGGGAGGCCAAATTTACCTCAAATTTGGCTTTGATAGACTTTATTTGTCCTCTGAATTGTTCATTTTGTTTGAAGGGAGTGCTTTGATCCTGATGGATGCTAAACCTCTTAATTGTTGCCATGATGTTCCTCCTTCTGTTATACAGCCTATTGGTGTCATAATTTTACCAGGGTGACTTGTTTTTGAATTGTTTGCTTGTATAGGTTTTTTATGAACAGTTCCTTGTGGGCAGCAGTGTTCTCAGGGTTTATTTGGATTAAAATTTTGCCAGATTTTCATTTAAAAGTAGGAAGTTAGCCTTTGAGAAGTTCCTGAACATTCCAGGGTTAGTTGGGGTTCCAGGATTTATTTTTACTTCAAAGACCATTTTGTGGTCTGACCTTACTGGAGAAGACATTAAAGTAGGGGGTGTGCAGCACTCTATGTTTGCATGCCTTGTCGGTGTATTAACTATCTGGTCCAGGAAGTTTGTTTGCAAAATTCAGGAATCTCTGCGCCTGCATCTTTATTGTTTTATATCCATCCATCCATACTCAACCCCATTTTCTCATTTTGCACATTGAGTTGGGGTGTAACTTCAACAGTGACAATCATCTCAAGCCAAGGTTTATACTACCAGATGGCTAGCCCTGCCATGGTAGCTAATCTGTTCCACTCACTTGCACACACACTCACACCTACAGACAATTTAGAGTGTCCAATCCACCTAATGCATGTCTTTGGAATGTGGGAGGAAACTGGAGCACCTGGAGGAAACCCGCATGACTGCAGAGAGGACATGCAGAGTCCACACAGAAGGCACCCCAGCCAAGAATCAAACCAGAGAACCTCTTGCTGTGAGATGACAATGCTAACCACTGCAGCCACCCTATATGATACCCACTTAATAGTGAGTCTTTCCAGTAAGTTTAAATACATGTTATGGGTTTCCTGAGTCATAGAGAGGAACCTATAGCTTGAAAGGAAATGGTATGGGATTTTGTCTGGGGTGATTTGAACATGGAGAACCTAAATTGCATTATCCTGTTTGACCAGCCTTAAGGTATATTTATTTTAGATGTAAATTGAGATACCTCCATCTTTAGTCCTTGTCTGTGCAGAAGTTGCTCTAAATGTGTGGAAGGCATGATAGCCTTGCACTGCTGGTGTGCTCTTCATGGCTTTAAGCCACATCTCAGTGACTGCACAGGCATCATAATTTTCTAGGATGAGGAGAGCTTGTAGGGAGTGGAGTTTTTTGTTAAGACTCCTAGCACTCAGTCTTTCAAAAGTGAGACGCAAACCCTGTACCTTGCGATTGTCCAGTAAACACCTTACCTATTACACCAACTTCCACCCCTACAAATAGAACCCACAGGATTCTGCATCAAAGGTGAGTGTGCTATGTATTGTGCTACTGACATAGCTGGCCTTCTCACACCATTGACGATATTCAACACCCTCTGTGTCACATACCCAGTTCCACAGAGGTCTTCTCACATCAGTGATGATATTCAACATCTTCTGTGTCACATACCCAGTCCCACAGAGGTCTTCTCACATCAGTGATGATATATAACGCCATCTTTACCACATCCCAGTGATCAGTCCCACAGAATTTCACTCACAATAGTGCTGATATTCAATACCCTCTGTACTACACCATAGTAGCCTATCCCACAGAGGTCTGCTCACACCTTTGCTGATATTTTTGACCCCTATGTGCCATATTACAGTACGTAGTCCCACAGACGTCTTCTTACACCAGTGCTGATATTCAACACCCTCTCTACTACATCATGGTGGTCAGTCCCACAGATGTCCACTCACACCGGTGCTGATATTCAGCAGCAATCTTCCAGTCTCAGTATACCACCAGATCATCTGCATAAATGGAGGTATGTCTTGCTCAAAGAAGCTGCTAAGTAAGGGAAAAATGTGTCTGATGACTGTTATGGAATAGATGAGACTCAAGCTGTGAGGGACACAATGTTGCTGAGTTTCACAATGAAGAATCTATTAGTAGGATAATCTGTGAATGAGTTCATAGTTCCTTCAACAAAGGTTTGACAAGTAATTGGGGTAATCAAGAAACTTTTTTCTTTTTGAATCCCAACCTGACAAGTGGTTACAAGACCATATGTGTTCAGGTAATCCTATTGTTATCATAAATTAGCCTGCCATACAGTTAGAAAGAACTTAAAGGTGGAAACATGTTGCCTCCTGTGATGTAAAATTTGCATATAGTTTCTTACAGCAAAGGATTACTCCAGCTAGTTCCGTGAAATAAGGAACTGTCTCCACAATGAATGAAAATTTCACTGTATGTATAACTGACTTACAGATAAATAAAACCCAACATTTAATAAAGCATTGGTAGAGATTATTCACACCAGAACTTCTACTCATCAGCCATCATAGGAAGTTCTTCATTTATTTTCAGTAATGTTTACAAAGTGAAGTTGTGAGATGGGTTTTCTATGTGTGCAGTGTGCTTTTTTCTGAGGTACAATGACTTATGAATTACTTTCTTAAACTTACTCCAATGAAGACTACAGGCAGCTGCATTTACAGCACAGTGATTTCATTTCCACTTAAACCGGACCTCATACTAACATCTTAAAAACTGAGCCCTGTCGACATCAATGACTTTCTATCATTTCCTCATTTTATTGCTGATGGGAGAAGCAGACTACCTGCCAACTGTATGTTTCCAGTTTACAGATTAAACAGACTATCTATCAGCTCTACATGTTCTAGTCATGGAGAAAGAAACTGTCTGTGAGCTCAGTATTCCCTGGTTACAAGAGAAACAGTTTGCTTTCAGAGATTTAAGGATATCCATCATTTGAGTTATAATATCTTAAACTGGGTGGAGGCATGCAACAATGCAAATCATATTGCAATCTTTAATGGGGTATATACTATACACATGATGGTACAGAAGTAGGTCACAGGCAACTATAGTAATCTATGATGAATCTGGCTTTTAGAGCTCAGGCAAAATCTTATTGAATAAATATCATACAACTGGGAAGGATATTTACCTGCACTGAAACAAAGCATGCTCAGGATTCTTGGTATAATATGACTGACACAAGATTAGGACAAATTAGTGGTTAGTGCCAGTGGATTGTGGAACGTATAGTACAGTATATTCTTTGTTGAATATTAGATTTCCTGTTTTTCCATTGAATCCATTTGTTTCTCTTAGTTTGATATAGTGTTGTGGTATATATCATATCTTTGTTGTATGGTTTCCCTGATCAAGGACAGAATGTTTTACTGTAGACTGTACCTGGGTTATCATGGTGGAGGTGAGGGTTACAAGACAAGTGGTCTATCACATGCCAGGTAGGCATGCAGTTTTAACATCCCACTTGCCGTATGGGCATGAGCATGAAGAGATGCTAGGATGGTCATTGCACACCTCTCCTCTGAATAGACCAGTACTGGCTTGTCTGCTCACATCATTGAACTGACTGTGATGTGAAGTGTTTTACCCTGGTATTTGTCTGGAAAGAAATACTGCAAAATACTGTCCTTCATTTTGCACCAAAACAGGAGTGCTGTCCATTGGCCATCTGATCCTAGGTTCCTACAAGGTCAACTCTCCAGAGTTGAAACTACTAGCCAAACCTGGATCATTAGTGGTATTGTGGGGCTTTCTGCTTTTATGCCAGCAAAGTGACACATATACAATCAAAATTGTCCAGCAGGTATATGGAAAACAGATGTGGCTCATGATATTGGAGTGCTGGAATGCAACTTTCCTAAATGTAAAGGATTTTTTCACATATATATTTTCATTTATTTTTGTTCTTTTCCTAAAAATGCCTGCTTCTGACAGCATCAAGCTGAAATATGTTACTGTTGTCATTATTTATGTATTCATTCATTGATCACATTCACAAACAGTCCCTGGGATTCATGCAGCTTGCACCAGGCGCCGGAGTAGCGTCGGCGATCTAGCACCAAATATGACCGCCGAGTGATTCAGGTACAAGCTGTTTCCACGTGCACTACCAGCGTACCCCAGAGCTGCACAGCTCCTGGCACATGTATGCTAATTACCCCATGCACAGCAGTGTAGCATGCAAATGAAGGTATATAGCGATTTATGAAGTGGTGCAGGCATAGCGTAAGCATGAAGAAATGTAAACCAAAAAAACGGTTTACATTTTTTCAAACATAAAATTGGAACCATGAAAGTGGACCAAACTTACATATTATAATGTTAATATATGCCAATGGCTAAATATATAGCCAATGGCATAAAAAACATGCACATCACATAAAAAATAACATTTAATGTCACGGCCACACTAATGCAAAGTAAAACCGCAGTGCATCAGTGCGCAAACGGGATCACAATGAAAATATATTTAGATGTCATAAAACTGCAATGTAACACAATTCATGAATTCCCCATAATAGTCAATGGCACGCATGCTACACCACAACCATGGTGCAAGGGTTGCTAAGGGTCTGTGACAGTGTTCTGTGTGGTAACTAGGAATTAGTAGTCAATGCCATGCAAATTAATCAAGTAATACTGAATCGCAATCTCCCCACTGGCATAAGGATGTACCACACAGTGTACTACAACACCGAGGTGTGGCCTGGAGGTAAACATGACATCAAGAGAGGGGTGCGCCACCGTAGCTGTAAGCTCATTGGAACATTGCTAAAGCAGGTTTCCTGTTGCTAAGCAAAGCCACAGAATAGGGGTGTGGAAGTTACCATAGCTTTGCTTAGCTGAGAGCACACAGAGTAACCGAAAGTGCATGTGAACGTGGATGAAAATGCACTCGAAACCCAGTAAATGGCTGTGAGTGGCGCGCACCACATCTGAAACAGGAATGATACGGGAAGACAATAAGGAAATGCTGCAGCATGGTAATTGGAGTACAAATGAGTAATTAACACCTAGGAACCCACAGTGGGCCATTGACAACAGCTAACAAGGCTGCTAGCAGCTACCTCCAGAACAGGAAAGGGGAAGTGCCGTACTGCAAAGAAAAGAGAACTGTCACAGCAGAACAAAGCAAACTTGCAGTAGATCAGCTACATAACACATTTCCCAACACAATTCTGGGTTGTGAAAGTACAAAACAAGAAAGCAGGAAGCTGGATGCATGCCTGACAATGGGAGGGGAATCGGGTTGAAAAGTGAAGTAAAGGGCAATAGATGAATCACGGCAGCCAAGCATAAGTCAACACCAAAGGCCCCACAATTGCAGTACCTGCTGTAAAACCCATAATTAAGATACCCCGCAGCTGGAATTGCACATACACGCCCAATTACACCAGCATCATCTATTGCACAATAGTATAAGGTGTGAAAGCCCCACACACACACTTGTGTATTCCCAGACACTCTGCACCATTGGTGTATACAGACGGGGAACTTTTAATATGTACATGCTAGGGGCTGCCATAGCTTTGATTCACCAGCATGTGTTGGAGACTGATGGTGGTGTGGAGGATGATGCTGACAACCATCTCAGGCACTGAAGGAGGAGAAGAGTGTTCAGACCCAGGGTAACCTACCAGGGGCTACATGATCTGGAGATAGTAGAGCATTACAGGGTGGACAGGGACACCATACAGCAACTTGTTGAGCTGTTCCGGTCATGCCTCAGAGCTAGAAGTAACAGAGGGGAACCCATCCCAATGGACACGAAGGTATGTGTAAGCTTCAGAATACTAGCCACAGGTACCTTCCAAAGGTCAACTGGGTATATCATGGGGATCTCACAGACATCAGCATCCAGGGTACTCCACCAGTTCCTGGATGCCATGTTACCACATGCCAATGAGCACATATACTTCCCCCAAATTCAGGAGGAGTTGGCCAGCAATATGTGTCTCTTCCACCATGTGGCAGACTACCCAAAGGTACTGGGTGCAGTAGACTGCACGCACATACACATCAAAACACCACCTGGTGAGCAGGGTAGGCGCTACATAAATGTCAGGTCATGTGCAGTGCCCAGAGCATTATCATGGATGTGTGTGCTGACAGCTCTGGAAGCTATCATGACTCCCACATCTGGCATTCCTCACAGCTGTATCAGGTATTTGCCAGGGGGGACATCCCGTATGGCCACTTGGTGGGGGATGCTGGCTATGCACTGGAACCATGGATGATGACTCCCATCAGAAATGCACACACAGCCAGGCAAGAACGCCATAATGAGGCACACACAAAAACCAGAATCATCATAGAGCGCGTGTTTGGGATGCTGAAATCACGGTCCCATTGCTTGGACATATCTGGTGGAGCCTTGCAGTACTCTCCAGGCACATGTGCCCACATTTTCATAGTATGTGCCATGCTACACAATATAATCCTGCGGAAACAGCTGCAGCAGGGAAAGAATGGTGAAGGCCCTCACAGCCCACCTCCATTGCCAAGGGCTCCACAAGCACAGAGGGACTCAGACCATGAACACCGTGTGCCAGCCCCAGTAGGAAGATGGAGGCATGCCCAGTATGCCCATGCCTTGGAAAAGAGGGAACGTATAGCACACACACTGACAATGTAGGCAGTTATGGACTGACACCCTTCTCCACCTGCACACACAGCAAACATGGATGGCACACACACACGACCACCTGTAAATTGTCATATATAGGTGGTCTACTGTGTGCATCCTACATAGGTAGCCCTCAACTATTGTACACACAACTGCCATTGGCACAAGGTAAGTCAATACCTGAACAGTAAATTAAGCTATCAGCATGTGTCCATACTGTATGTATAGGTTCATAGATACATAGGTAGGTACATGCCTAACTGCCCCAGGCCACTCATAAGCATAGCCAAAAAGTGTCTGCTGTTGGCACCCCATTGATTAACTAACTGTCCATCTGTAGAGCAGAGCCAATTGTGGGATCCCTGGGGTGTATCCACTGTTCCCCATCCACTCTACAAGGGTTCCCTGGAGTGTTAGTGAGGGGTTTTATATAATAATCAGGGATGTAGTTCCAAACAATGGGGAGTATCTGTGACAGGAATCTTCTCAGATGATTTACATGTTACCTAGTATACCTTAACCACAGCTTGCATATATAGGTAGTATTCCACAGAATAATAAACATGTGGAACACACAACCACTGAAATGTGCATTAATCACCCTTGCACTACCAGTGCCTGCTCTGAGAGGTAAAATTACCACTGCCAGTATTAGAACACACAAACATGTACACAATATTCACAATAACATACCACTAAGCTACCTGAGATGTACCAATGGCAGTTGTGTATGCTGACAGGATAAAGCACAAAAGGTAGGAATGTGTGGAAATAGGACAAACCGGCATGTACCCAATGAAAGGTGTATGCTATATATATATATATATATATATATATATATATATATATATATATATAAAATCAACATATATAGAGAGAGAAAGGAGAGAGAGAGAGAGAGAGAGAGAGAGAGAGAGAGACATGTCGATATATGGGGGTATACATATATATGTAGATATATAGATAGGTTAACAACATCTACATAACCATGGAGGTACATATAAATGGGATACCTACCACATACCGACTGTTTGACATACCGACATGCATAATCACGTGGCTTAAAGTCCAAAAGAACACAGTATCAAAACACCAGAAGCGCGAGTTTTAAAATCACAATGTTAAGGGACAGTCAGTGCTTCTGGTGTTGCGGTTCAGGTAGTTTACTGTGTGTAAGTGTGTTTCTAAGGGCTGTAATGTGTGGGTGTGAGTTTGCTTTGTGCATCTGTTTGTGTGATCTAGGAGATAGAATATTAAAGTGGGGGGGGTGTGGGGGGGCATAGACACCCACATGGGGGGTGTAAGGGGGCTTGCCCACCTGCTCTTACGTAGTGTAGGATGGTTTGTTTGGATGTGGTGGGTAGCAGTGTGTCTGTGTGTGCGTTCCATGTTCATGTTACTTTCGTGAGTTACTGTCGCTGTCGGTAATGTGGGGTATGAGAATCTGGGCCCGGTACTGTGGGCGTCGGAATTGTGTGGTTTCGGGATTCCATAGGTATCCCGTATACAACGGTTGAAGTGTTCATATATGAGTATAACATGAACCATAGCAATCACACATTCTGCCACGACCAACCTTTATGAACAAAGGATATGGAGAGTATATGCCTATACACTATTACAAATATGTGCTATGAACATGAGCCAATGATAGGGTTACCACCTGTCCCACTTTGTGAGGGACAGTCCCTCTTTGGGCAGTTGTGTCCTGACCAAATATATTAAATGTGGCAAATGTCCTGAGATTGTAGGACATAATTATGCCCTATATGTAATGTAATAGTTGCATACAATAGTCCTTTCTGTATCTAAAATACCTACATGTTACAAGAAACAGGATAAGCAACTAAACTGCTACAAGAATAAGCTTATATTTAGGCAAGAAAGGAAAGTTCTATCCCTTGTACTGACTGTGGGCTTGTGTCAGCCTGTAAAATCTGATGTTTGTCCCGAAAATGTCCCACTATGGCCATATGAAAAGGTGGCAACCCTAGCCAAAGAGGGTCAGTCACCAACACAACTCCAATGACTGCAAATACCTATGACAGAAATACACAGCTTTCATGTAGCAACACTTTATTACATTCCGATGTATTGCCGAAAGGATTTAAGGACTAACATCACCTGCATACTATACAGGAACCACATAACAGTGCCTTAATGAATCAGCCTGCAATTACCATAGTATTAGTCCACTAAAGGATAGGTGTTCAAATAGGGAAGGAACCTTCACGCACATATCAATTATGTATAAAAGCAGTTCCTACACACCTGCATCTGCTATGTACACCCACCAACATCACCCCCACACCCAAACAAATTACAATACAAACTATAATAACATCACAAATCATTCACTCACTGTACGACATCTGCAGAAGCCTTAACATACCTTGTCAGAGACACACTAACATGGCCCTATGTGAAATAGTTACTGTTATACAATGGAACAGCTGCTGATGTTACAGGGTTTGTTTGCACTAATCCCATTTCAGAGGGTTGTGTGTACACCGGGAAGTGTTACAAATTACTGATTAACAGAACATTATGATACACATGTACACCAAATCAAGAATGTCTGGTGAGCACATAACAGTTCATGCATAGCCATACAGCCTTGAGCTGCCCAAACATTCTTGCCAGACTGAAACATCTGCAGAAGTATCAGGTACAAACAAACCCTGCATAAGTAGCAATGTTCCGAAATATAACAGCTGTACTCACATGTTAGAACAACATCGTCTAGCCATTACACACAATCCACAGGAGTCATGAAACTAATATATCTCTGTCTGTCTCCATATAGCTGTTGAAATACATCACAAACAACACATGCGGGCCGTCTTCCTCGAAAGGAAGGCAAACGGACAATGCCCAAGTGGAGTACTCAATTATACACCACTGTTGCACAGCTGATGTGCATCTAATTAACTACTTTGGAACACCAATTGGTGGTCAGGATAGCACGTTACCAATATTTAACTAGAAAAGGATGGCTTATCACACATTCAAACCACCCGTATATACCAGAAGAACGTTACAAAGAAGATTGAAGCAGAAACTGAAAAGGATTGAATTAACAGTCAACAACACCTCGGGTTACTAATAAGGTATGTAGAACACTCAGTGTGTCTGTGTATGTAGTACCTGTTTTGTAATATTTAAAGTGCATGCAATCCATATAGTAGAAAGAGTTATCTTGTAGTGATGTATTGTTGAGCATAGTAACGCTTGTAGTATTTATGTATGTATGCTGTAGGTCACAAGGCAAACACCGCATACACCACAAGGGATGCTATATAAGGGCTTTGAACACAAATATTCCTCACCAGCCGCTGTCAGTGGCAGGACTGGTCCAACAAGTATGTGCTATAACAGGGGATAGTATATGTTGATATATTGTAACAGTAGGCATATGTATGGGTGTAGTACTGAGAATAACATGTCGAAGGTTGGCCCACTGTGCAATTATGATTTGCATTGTGGGATATTGCGCCAGTAACTGTTTAATGTACAGTATTGTAGGCAGATATGTATTACAAGTTACATAGCATTACTGTTATGTTAGGCAAACATTAGTTATGTCTATTGGCATTTACAATACACAATAACAGGATACATATGACTTGTAGTCACCCGACAGTTTATCAGCATGATAGCAAAGTAAAATGGAAGAGCTAGTTAATGATCCATGCGCATAAGACATGTAATAAGTGCAAAGGTAGATACTAGGCTGTCTTACCAAGGGTATTTATAAGCCTAGCTAGAGTGTGTTGGCTTTCACCACCCCCCATAGGTTAGTTCCCTGTGCCTCTGAATGGCAGAGCCATTAGTTCCCTGTGCCTCTGTCCAGCAGAGCCACTGCAGTGATCCCCCAGGTACATCTCTGTCTCCCATCCACCCTTCAAGGTTTCCCTTGAAGAGTGCTAGTGAGGGGCCCTGCCTGATGTACATTGGAATCATGTTCCAAAGCATGGGGAGTCTCCAGGTCAGGAAACTATCCGTCCAGCACGTCCTAATCATTGTTGTGGTTAGGTGTATATCCCTAGAGCATGTGGCTCTCAGGGGCCTCTGTTTAGGTGGAGCATATCCAGCAATACTGGGTTGGACATGGGCCTTGTATGTCAAGCAGAGATCACCTGTGAGTATGCGGTATGCAACCGAGTACAGCTGGAGTTTCTTAGGTTGGGCTGTATAGGTCAACTGTTTGAGGTCAGTAATCCTCTTGGTGTGGTACTGCTGTGGTCTTCCAAGCTGTTGCAGTTGTTTTGTAAGGTACATTTCAAATGGGGTGTTGTATCCTTTAATGGGTCTAATAAGTCATGAGTAGAGAGGCGCAATGGCCTCCTTTATTCTGGATGCGAACCCATTAGAGATTAGGGGGGCCACGTAGAAGGATATTCTAACCACTTTGTCATTATAGGTATTGAAGGAGAGATTGCTATCTACTGAGGTTCCCAGATCCCTTATTACCTCTTCTGTATGTAGGGGACTATCACCGATGTGGTAGTCCATGGATAATGAGTTATATCCAAAGGGGATGACTTTGCACTTTTTGGCATTCAACTTGAGGCCATGATATTGGCACCAGGTATCCGTCTCAGTGCGACCCTTCCGAGGGTGTCTGTAACAGCTGGGGAAACAATTATGTCCCCTAGTTTGCAGTCGTCTGCAAACCTTTTCAGCCAAAGCCCTCCTGTGCTTGCCTGTACGTCATAGAATTATATACCGAACATGAGGGGTCCTAGGATTGAGCCCTGGGGGATGCCACTTGTAACTGGTATACAGTAGGACCGAGGGTATGCAACTCCTACTGTTTGGGTTTTGTCCGTGAGCCACTTTGCAAACCATCACATGACGTAGGGGTTAATTTTTAGGCGGATGGGTATGTCGATAATACCAGAATGAGGAATGGTGTTGAAAGCCTTTGAGAGATCTAGGTAGGCTGTGTGGACCTCATTACCCTCATCTAATGCCTTGGTAACTGTCTCTAAGAAGTCCACTAGCTTTAGGAGGCATAGTCTGCCCTTAACAAAACCAAACTGGGAGGGGTCAAAGGTTTGGAGGTACCCAATGTCTCTGTGACTGAGATCCATAATGATGTGCTCCATAGCCTTGCAGACCAGGCTAGTCAGGCCTATAGGGCAATAGGTCCCGTGGTCCATTGTGGCACCACCTTTGTGGAGTGGGATAACTGTTGCTGTGCACCATTCAGGGGGCACAAATCCCGATGTAAGGCTATTATTGAACATAGTGCATAGGTGGGGAGCCAGTATGTTCTGAAGTTTGTTTAAAACGCAGCCTGGGATGTTGTCCGGTCCCATGGATGCTGTGATATTGGCTTTAGAGCGTGCAGCTTTTACCTGTGTAGTTGTGAGTGCAGGGACTCTGCACTCTTCCTGTATAGATATGGGCCCTTTAGGGGGTGAAAGGGGGGAAAGGTAGCACTGAACCTATCTGCCAGGATGTTGGCAATATCAGTTGGTTCTGTAATGTTTGTGCCTTTTTTGCTGTAACCTCAGAGCAGATATGGGTGTTGACCGAGATATTTGACATAGCTATAGAATGCTTTGTGGTTGTTGTTGGAATTAGTGGCAGTTTTGTTTTCATAGCTAGCTTTGGAGGATCTTATAAGGGATCTCACCTTCTTACTGAGACTGACCAGGGAGCTCCTCCATGCATGGGTTGTACACCTTTTTACAACAGTGTCTTCCTCCTGTTGTACAGTTTGTTTATGGCAGGGGACCACCAGATTGGCTTCCTTAATTAGGAGTATAGCGTCTTGGTTCTGTTTGGGATAGCATGATCCATGCACTCGTGTAAGTGCTTATAGAGTGCATTTATGTAGGATTCAGCAGTTGTAACAGTATTGTCCATCTGCATGGGTGTCATGACGTTCACCACGTCTGTCTTAAGAAGCATGAAGTTGGCTTTGTAGACATGTTATACTGTGGTTCCCTTAATGGCGGGTGGGGGCGGGATGTGGATATCAATGGTGTTCAGCTTATGGTCGGATTGGACCAATGAGGAGTTGACTTCAGGTGTGGAACACCGGTCACTCATGTTGGTAATGCCTAGGTCTAGGATATTGTTGCCCCTGGTGGGTGTGTGGATATGTTGATCCAGGGCATTGGTGTTTATGAATTCCAGAAAGTGTTGAACTAATGAGTTGGTGCACGAATAGTTTTCCCAGTTAATGGTGGGGTAGATTCAGTGAGACTATGTGATGAGTGTGGTGTGGTGCGAATGTTTACCTTCTCCACATGACTGTCAGAGTCAGGCTTGGTTGGAGAGAGCTTTACCTCCAGTTTGGCTAGATAAGTGCATCTCTCCCAGGTTGTAGTGTTGGGTGGTAGGCGGAGCGGGTTGTCTGTGTACATGAGGCAATGACTACATTGCCTCAAGATGTCCAGATTCATCAGATAGACAGGAGAGAACACTGGCAGCTGCCCCTTGGACATGCCTGAATATAAAACTAATTTCCCCTAGATAAATGAGGAAAGTGAGTACAAGAGCTATTTTACTCTAAGCACGTTAGAAAAGTATGTACAAAACCTGTTTACCTCTAGGTAATGAGGAAGATTGAGTGCTATAGTAATTAGTAGGTTACGTAGTGCTTACAAGTTCTGAACAAGTGCTGAGCATGAAAAAGCAATCCAGATAGGGTCTTGGATAACATAAACACATTGTCCCCCCCCAACAGGTACACAATCATATATCCATGTACACCACAGAGCTCCTGTACCCACAACTATGCAGGTACAAGCTGCACTCAGGCTGCATGGAACCGGTCCACATCACAGGTTGTATCATACACATATGGCAAAACAAGTTGCTCTCCACGTACACATCATGTAAAACATAGCTTCATGTCAGGCTGTGAATGGTGCACACCAACAGGTATCACAACCCATAAAAGGGGAGACACCACTGATAATGGGAAGTACTGCACTTCTACCCTGCTGAGTCTGGTCTGAAAGGCCTTGAACCTTGATCAAATTATTTGATGTCAGCAGTACAGATGTAGATGACAGTAAGGTTGATTTCACACTGCATATCATAACCTTGCCAGGTCATAGGGCATCATCACCCATACTGTGTTCCACCTACACTCGGTATACTAGATGTACATTCCTATGTCACAGGAGTGTTTTGCAACGGGACTGCTGGCAGAACCAATACTACAGAAGGTGCCTGAATAATACATGCTCATCACATCAGTGCCAGCTACAATAAGACAGGGTTAATTAATTGTATTCCCCCTCATTGTAGTCCATACCACACAGACAAACAGAAGGCATCTGCCTAGTGAAGTATGTGAATGACTATGACCTAGGAGCAATAGCCGACTCAGAGTGTTGTGGACAACATACAGAAGGGGCTTTGTGGGTGAGGTGTGTGTGTGACATATGGCCACAATCTGAAAGCTACATATTGCATTGTCACCCCTATGTTAATAACCCTGTACCCATGAACTACCACCTAGGCAGCGGTCAACATTATAGACACTGTGTGCAAGGGATGCAGCTGGGCAGTTTTCTTTCCTGTGATAGCTACATCACCACACCTGCCAGGTAGTCATATGTGGCAACCCTAATCATGACAGGGTGCCATCCATGAATATAGAAATCATTGTCCAGCCATACACAACACTCAAGTGACCCATATCAGATCACATATTTCCTTTAAGGGGTATTGGCCATGTGCAGATGGCTTACACCAGCCTTCCTATTCCCCATCTCCACTATGTAGCATGATGCATACCCTGAATAAATCCATGTCCAACCCAGTGATGTTGGACATGCTACACGTACACATCCTGATCTCAAACACATACTTCATGGACATCCACCTTCCTAGTACTAGGATCACCACATGCTGGACAGATCCTTGTCCCTTACACTTTACATAGTCCTGCCATACTAAACATTCCTGTCCAGCAAAGCTGCACATCACTCCCCTTTCAGACATGGTGTGATGACCGCATGGTAAATGTATCATTAACCCTGTGGATCAGTAATGTGGCACTGCTCCACCTGGCCCCAGAGACCAGCCTGTCAGCTACAGCCAGGTAACCTTTCATCCTAGATTCATATAGCCTACTAGTTGACTTTGACTCTACATGTTATAGTTGATATCCATCCCTGCAAATGCCATCTGGCTAGCCAGTGTCCCATGTGTATCACATGTGCAACACAGGTGATACATGGCAGGATGTTGAATTGCTGTACAGTGCTGTGTAGATGTATATGACAGAACACATACATGTAAAACCTTACATGAGCAAGTCTGCAGGGTCTCAGGTCACGTCTGTTAAGGCAGTGTAAGTCTTTATATGTGACATATACACAGCATCAAGGTCGACTGCATTAATATGGACACATTTAGCCATGTGCCGATAGGTAGGAACACCAGTACAGGCAAACAGACATGCCCACATCAAGACAGTATCCACATGGAGTATGAGCAATGTAATCAGGTGGCACACACACACATATATGGTGATAATATCCACTAACCATTGAGTGTCACATGTGTGTGACACAAACATGTCAGTGGTGTCAGTGTCATGTAGATTTGCAAAGACAACTATTTAATCGTAATAAATGTGATGCACATGTATGTTCAGCTGTAGCTCTGTATGTCTCTGTGAGTTACTGTGACCTGTCTCCATCATTATGTCTTCCAGGTATGCTGCGTGCAAGGCTACCCCCTTATACCTGCTTGGAGGATGAAGCCCTCATCCCATACCTACATGACAATCATGATATCCTGTTCAGCCATGTGCCACAGGATGCACAGCAGCGGGATGCCCTGTGGATGGAACTTTGCAGGAGGGTTAATGATGTGAGTGGCCACGACTGCACATACCAGCAGGTGTGCAGACACTGTACAGACCTCATTAGATGGGCAAAACAGTCTGTGAATGCAATCACCAGGGAACAAGGTGCAACAGGTGGTGGACCACCAACCCAGCCACCACTCACACGTACCGAGGAGCTACTGGCCAATCTGGGGACACCTGCAGAACAACATCCAAAAGCCTTAGCCGATATTGTGGAGGTGGGTGTCTCTCAACCACTGAGCCTGGAGTTGCCTGGTAAGTCAGTACTGCGCCTATAACAACTATATTCCATATAGTTGCATGTGTCACTGTACAATATGTAATGTAACATCATATGCAAGGCATGTATACACACATGCCGCATACTATAGTATGCTACTCTGTGTATGCACACATATGCATACACCATAGTATAGTCTAATGTACTGGTGAATGTGTTAACATGCACAGTGCACCCTGTAGCCATCATACAGGCGTGGATAATGCTCATACTGCTGTGTTACTCCTATTTAGGTAACTCTGGCATTCCACTGCGACAGCAGCCCATTGCAGATGAGACTGCTATTATTTATCAGGCATCGTAATGCACAGATAAATCTGCCATGTGGCCATTTACCACATGTACACATAATGTATGGTCCTGTCACAATATACAGGTCGGGCCTAAAATGCATCACAATGCCTACCCATGTGCGACACTTGCAAACTATGTGAATCACCGACATGAATCCTCACAAACTGTCATTACCAGATGTGTGGACAGCTGTGCATACAATGGTGGAAGTGCTGTTCACTGTAGGGACATGTACTACAGATCAGAACTACACATGTGGGGAATACAAACAGTACTACACGGTGGGATGGAGTATGGCCAGCCCACAGGATTCACTGGTGTGGATCATAGCCCTGCTATGAATGTCACAAAATGTGATATGCTATCTTGACATGTCCATGACATCTAGTGGCCTGGCTGCAATGCTGCCTAACTAACCTGAAAACGTATCCCACATACCACCCTTTGTCTGCATAACCCTGTCGTCAGTGGAGCATATGACATCTATGGGTGTATGTCATATGGGACAACACACACATGTGAAATAGACACCCGTCACAATAATTTGGCCAACACATGTACACACATGGTCATGGAGGATGGCCAGAGACAGGAAGCAACACACACAGTAGACGTGATGTGCTTGTGTGTACACCCTGTCATACAATGGCTACACATGGTCCAACTATGGCCTTTGTGTAATGGTTATATTGCAGATGTGGGACACTAGACATCCTACAGGCTTGTAGACATCTTGTGTAGGTGTGACATCAATCCACCACATAAGATGTGTCGAACATCTTGAGGGTGTCGTGACATGACAGCATTCACCTGTACAGTATCCACACATCAGCCCATAGATGCAGTACATTCCCCTTGCTGGTGTTGGACATCAATGTCATACTTGCTCCTCGTGTGTGTGTGTGTGTGTGTGTGTGTGTGTGTGTGTGTGTGTGTGTGGTGTGTGTGTGATAGAAATAGAGACACCTCATGATTACCTGCAATGGCCACGCACATCAGCTAAATGTGCAGTACATCTGTAGAGTGGACAGACAACACTGCATTGGGACACCATTACCCCACTGTATATTTGACAGGACACCATTGTGTTAAACATGTATGCATGTCATTGCACATGTCAGCAGATCACATGTCATACTACATGTGATTGTCAAGGTCATATGCCACACATCAGGCAGGTGTACTGTTAACCTGTGCTGGTCTACATGGTGTAACATAGGGATGTATGCTAACGACTACTATGATTGTGTAATTTGCATGCCGTCTGATATGACACATGCATGCTGTTGTGTGCAACCCAGGGATGTATGGTAACTACCACTATTATTGTCTGTGCTGCATGCCATCTGCTGTATCACATGCATGTTGCATGCCTTCTGTCATATCACATGCATGTGTGTCTGTGTGTGTGTGTCTATTGTATAGATTGTAATGTACAGTTCTTGTCTGCCCTCACAGGTGATGTAGGTGTGTTGCCCTCCTGCGGTCCATCTGATGTTAGTGTCCCCACAGACTCTAGCAGTGATGATGAACATATGATTAAGGCACATGCAGGGTTGTCAGGGGCTGAAACTGTGCCATTGGTTGCCATTCCACCTATATCCCCCTCATCCCCACACACATATCCCATGCCTGCACATACCCCATCACCAGTGGCCATAGAGGAAGGACAGTTGGCATGTGGTAGCTTGGAATAGGAAAGTGTGGGGGCTATGGAAGGTGTGCCTGCACACCATGGTGTCAGCCAACTGACTGGTGGTGCCCCACACAGGCACGTAGCCAGTGCTGCTCATAGGAAGACCTCTGGCCAACATGCTCCTTCAAGACAGAGCGCAGCAGCTGGTGTCACCAGATGCATGTTTCAGGCTGTAATGGTGGCACAGGCATGTGCTGAATGGCACAGCAGAGATGATCAGAAGCTTCAGAGGGCTGCTGTCCATTCTTTTAACAACAACATCCAGGCAATGGTAAGAGCTCAACAGCAGATTGCTGAAGCTTTGGCTTGATGATTGGGTGACATGGTTGGAGACTGTGGCATGACAATCCGCGAGCGTGAGCTGTCTGTGTTGGAAAACCTGGTAGGAGTGAGGCATCGGGCACGTGGACGTAGGCCTGCTACATCACCTGTTTCAGGTCTACGTGTATGAGTTACCTCACATGTCCGCTCCCATAGTGGCGGTAGCAGCAGCAGTGCAGCTGGTGCTGTGCTGTCCACACCATGACACAGCAGGCCATGTGCATGTGGCCCTGGATGGTCCCAACAGGGACACGGTTCCAGTGGACAAGTGTCATCAGACAGTACCCAAACTGTACCTCTGCCTAGTAGTGCCCGTGCAACCCCTGGCAGGCACAGGTCACATGTCCATGGCCCGACACTGTGAACTGTAAAACCTGGCCTGTACAGTCCGCAACTGTCAATAATACCCCTGTGTAGGCCAGACACATGCCAGAACTGTGTGCATACATACATGCACACACTGGAAACATATGTAGGGCACCACAACACACACATGCATAACATCCACACACACCCAATTAGATCAAAGGCCCTAACCCACACACATGATGTCATCCGATGGTGCAGCCTAGGCCACTGGCAAACATTATCACCCTGTGCATATGATGATGCCTGTGCCACATCCCTGACATCCACACCATCGGTGTAGGGACATACTCATATGGTCTGATGCACAGGGTGAACAGACTAGGAAGATAAGTGTAGTTTACAATTGTTAAGTACTGTTGACAGGCAGCAGACATACCATGTACTACAGGTGTACAATGCATTTTGTAATGTTAACAGTATGTGTTTTGTGTAACAACAGTAACTGCATGTTGGTCATGATGTTCTGCTTTCCTCCTTCAGGTCTAATTGCACGTGCTGGTGGATGTCAATGTTAGCAGTTAGTGTCTCATATGTCAATGTGGACTACTCACAGGTATGTATGACTATACCAGCATGCACCGTGTAGCTGCCACATAACAGTGAGAATGTCCAACATTCCAAACTTGTCTACTGATCCAAGAGCATGATAGCTGTGTATTAAGCCACTGAGGTTACAGACATGACATCCATACTGGGTAACATCACAGGTACAGTTACATGGAGTGGTGAGGTAAGACAGCGGTCTAGCTGATTACAAGGGTAGAGGCCAGTGGGAATTGTGATGCCTCATTGGGAAGCAGTAATACACGTTCCCATGACAGGATGCCAACACACAACTGCACCCACACACTCAGGTACTGACACACATGTATTCAGTGACACAGTAACACACCCACACACTCACGGATTCACCGACACAGTAACACACAGTTGCTACTGTTGAGGTGAGGACCCCTGCCTATGTGCAAATGATCATTACAGTACTGTGCACCTACATGATGCACCACAGAGAATACACATGTACAGGTAGTCAGTATGGCCTAAGATCGGAGACATCAACATGGATATTAGATTATATTACCTGGATGGGGGGGTCTTATCAGTTCAGTATGGTAACATACATCCTCACTCCAGGGACCAGACAGCCATACATAGACACACACACACATACACACACTGTGGCATTCAGTATTGAATACACCTATGTCACGCACATACATATACCTCACATGTATGAGATACACGCCCCTGCCTATGTCCTGCTTTCTACATTGCAGTCTGTACAGATGTGTACACTAGTGTACAGGAGAGTGAGTAACAAGTGAGATGTATTCCCCACCATACATGACATATAAGGACGCACACGCAACCACACATGCCAGTACTGTAAATCAAAGACCTGCCTAGCTCATGATATGTATGACAGACTTTCAGCAGTATTGCACACATTACAAAGTGCACTGACGCTTCCTTTGGCAACAGTGCTGTTATATGCACACGGGACGTCTTAACTGTTAACAGGTGTCAAGTGATTTACCTTCGGTGTCACCCTGACCACTGTCTAAGTTGTGTGTTTTGTCCTTCAATTAATGAAACCATTGCTTACCGGTTACACAGGTTATTGTAGGACTGCTTGTGATACATCTGTGAGCTGTCCTCAGCAAACATCCATCTGCAAAGATGCCCCATCACTTAGTTATTTCCACACATCTGTCCATACCTGAGGTACATATTTCCATACATTCAGCATATCACCATATACAGTTGACAATGTTGAGGCTGCATTGCAACTGCATGATGTACTAAGATACATGACACCTGCATACATCAGCAACTGCACATGCATGGTATCTGAATGCACACGACATGTACGTGTGTGTAGGTCCTACAATTCTGTCATTTGGGCATGTTTGTAGGCATTGCAATTGGTGGACATGTGTAATGACATACATGACACATGGACTGTTGTATGATATGATAGGTGTAATGGGTGACCGGCACAGAGGGAATGTTACCTCTGCCAACATTGATATCACACCTTATGTACTGTTAGCATTCAGCAGCCATGGACCTACATTCCATGTGCATGTGTGTAATGGCTGTAGCCACCTGTTTGCACAAAGGACAACAACAGCTATGCTATTTACATGTATGTTGTGTGTGTGTGTGTGTGTGTGTGTGTGTGTGTGTGTGTGTGTGTGTGTGTGTGGCATCTACAAACCCAGGGCAGGTACATGTATGTCATATCCAAACATGAGGGTGTGTACTGGTGTACAGCAACAGTCATCTGCTAATGCTGTAAATAACCAAGGGCCCCTGGTATGTGTACAGCTGACCTGGTTACAGACAGTGGTATCATTGCATTGCATAACCATGATGCAACTGTGTCAGTACATGGGTACTCTCTACAGTTGATGTAGAGCTTGGTACAGTGCACTGGTCAAGGGTCACATGGTGTTGTACTCTTATATGTCCTACAACATGTATGGATGTGTGTTGGCAGTCTGAGGGCATGTTGGTGTCTGAGGTTTACATCCTAGAATGCAACATGTGACACTGTGTCCTGCACATGACTCATCTGTGATGCCTTTCATGGGGGTACCAGTCAGTACCTGTGAGTGGCCTCTATGTATATGGGGACACCACCACCTGGAGCAGTCAGTACCTGTGTTATGGCCCACATGTCTGGTTCTGAGGTATATGGTGGTAGTGCTATTGTGCACTACAGAGCCATCAGCGAGGTGTTCCTCACTACACAGATGTCAGTACACCCCATTGTTGGATCTTCAGTGAGCAGCTGTGATTATGGATGCTACAGATCTAGCACTGGTTAGCATAAGCATACAATGCAGTTGTCCTCTAGGTGTCAGGGTGTTATCCTGTGTTTAGGACATTTGCCTTGGAATGGCACTATATGGGTGGATGTGACTTGAGTATTATCCCCACTCCCTTGAATCATGTATGCATGTGATATGTGTCAAAGGCCTGTCTACTGTCAGTCATGTCATCCCAGAATGACAAACACTGGACAACTTCGTACTTACAGTAGGACATTGGCTCATTGTGTTGGTCAAGCAGTTGCCACTTTTAGCAAGGCTGATTGTGTTGGTCAAGCAGTTTCCACTCCTAGCAAGACATCACTGTGAGTGGTGATATTGTGCTTGGTATAGGATGGTACATCTAAGGTGATGGACAGCAGCAGACATTGTGTAAAAGACTGGTGTCAGATATATGTAGAGCAGCGTTCCTGCTAACAATGACAACTACTAACACCAGAGCCCATTACAATGTGTTCTTTACATCTACCTGTAATAGCATGGCCACTGTGGCCTTCCATGTTTAGAATCAGAGTGCATCCCAGACAGCCCTGTGCTAAGTGTATGAGCATGCCCAGTATAACCTTGTGTAGATGGACACACAGTGCATTCTGAACAGCCCTGTGCTACTGTGTGAGCATGCCCAGTGACACCTTGTGTCAGTTATGTGCCTCTGTGTATGGGCATGGCCATTGTAACTCTGTATAGTGATAGTAGTCGTCCATTCCACAGATGGGCATACCCCAGGTTAGGATGGATTCCTAATTTAAACATACAGGTTCACAGGTATGTACATCTTAACTGCCAGTATCCCTGTTGATGTCCGCATTCCTAGAAGGTCATAATGACAGCCTTGAAATGTGTAGTCTGTGTGGCGTCACTTGTAACTATGTAGTATTGTAATAGTGATCTGTAGATAGGCAGGTGTTCCGTTTCCACCACTGGTGTGTGTGTGTGTGTGTTTGTCCTCATTTGCCTGAGGACTGACTAATGCTTTTAGACTGCTCACACTCCATACATTTCTTATACCCACTTTTGGCAGGGCTGATGATGTCACCCACCTACAAATACATCTCTGGGAGTGCTGTGTCCCAGTAATCTTGGTAGTGCGTTCTGTAACTGTGTAATGCTGTAGGGTAATAAAGTAGTTAGGTCGGTGTTCTAATCCTAGACTTGCCATGTGTGTGTGTGTGTGTGTGTGTGTGTGTGTGTGTGTGTGTGTGTGTGTGTGTGTGTGTGTGTGTGTGTGTGTCCATCTGCCTGAGGACTGAGTAATGCTTTTAGACTGCTCACACTCCATACATTTCTGATACCCACCGTTGGCAAGGCTGATCATGTCACCCATCTACAAATACACCTCTGGGAGTGCTGTGTCCCAGTAATCTTGGTAGCGTGTTCTTTAACTGCTTAATGCTGTAGTGTGATAAAGTAGGTAGGTCGGTGTTCTAATCCCAGACTTGTCGTGTGTGTGTGTGTGTGTGTGTGTGTGTGTGTGTGTGTGTGTGTGTGTGTGTGTGTTTGTCCCCGTCTGCCTGAGGACTGAGTAATGCTTTTAAACTCCTCACACTCCATACATTTCTTATACCCACCTTTGGCAAGGCTGATGATGTCACCCATCTACAAATACACCTCTGGGAGTGCTGCGTCTCAGTAATCTCGGTAGCATGTTCTGTAACTGCGTAATGCTGTAGTATAATAAAGTAATTAGATTGGTGTTCTAATCCCAGACTTGCCGTGTGTGTGTGTGTGTGTGTGTGTGTGTGTGTGTGTGTGTGTGTGTGTGTGTGTGTGTGTGTGTGTGTGTGTGTGTGTGTGCATTTGTCCCCCATCAGCCTGAGGACTGAAAAATGCTTTAAGACTGCTCACACTCCATACAATTCTTATAGCCACCTTTGGCAAGGCCGATGATGTCACCCATCTACAAATACACTTCTGGGAGTGCTGTGTCCCAGTAATCTGGGTAGTGCGTTCTGTAACTGTGTAATGCTGTAGTGTGCTAAAGTAGTTAGGTCAGTGTTCTAATCCCAGACATGCCAAGTGTGTGTGTGTGTGTGTGTGTGTGTGTGTGTGTGTGTGTGTGTGTGTGTGTGTGTGTGTGTATCTGCCTGCATGAGACAAGTATAGTGCTTTGTAGAGTATGCACTCTCTGTGCAAATCGCATGACCACCTTTGTCATTCCTTCTGTTGTCACCCACCTAGGTATACACCTGTAGGCATGCTGCAACCCAGTATTCACCATAGCACATGCCCTAAAAGTGTATTGCTGCAGTGTGATACAGTAGGTAGGGGTTTGTATACAGGACATGGCAAGTGTGTGTTTGTCTGTCAGATCCTGTATAGAGGTGGCCGTGATTGTCTTACCATTAGACATGCTTGGGAGTGAATGTTTTAGTTTTCCTATATGGTGTCTGTCTTATGACACATTGACCACCTCACGAGGAGTACTGCTGTCAGTCAGCCATGGGACTTTGTTGGCAAGCCATACCCATACATCTGGCAAAAGGCCTGGTGAACAAAGTATGCAGCCCTACTAGTACCCCGTATATGTCCCGCACTCATGTGCCATGCACAAACAAACTTGCCTAGGATATCCCACTATGTTGCTATTACCATGCACATTGATGATAGATAGTAGGCATGATGTGAATGCAGTGGCCTGCAGAGGACATGGCACCCTGTACAGCGGTACAATAGGCACATGTATGCGGAAATTGTGCCTTCACTATATTCCACACTGGATGCCTGCAACATATGTGGTGCCATCAAATGTGATCCACAGAGGCCAGACTATGCTGTATACATGTGCCCTGTATGGAGCCATGCCACTGACACCACAGAATACCTGTATCATACTATCAATGCAGGTGCAGGGTCGACCTGCTCACTATAAGCAGGTTTCACCACACCAGGCCAGTATTGGCATATTGGGGGATAACAGGCTGTGTAGACAACATGTGCCGGACAAACCAGGTACACCTGTACATGTCACTGTACAGTATTGTGTGACATGCACATCCCAGGCAATGCCCAAGTGAAGGACTATCAAACACAGACATGGCATGCATTGCAAAGCTATGGCCATGCACATTGGTAACCAGGATGTCAGGCCAGATCATTTAGTACCCATTTGTGTGGGACATTGCAGACTCTACACCCCTGCACTGCACACCATTGTCGGGTGACATGATGCCAAGAATTACCCCTCACCCAGCCTTGTACAGCCAACTTGCACAGCCAGCCACTACACACCCATGAAGCAATGCATACCTGCATGCCAGTACTGGCACCTTGTGTCTGCATGTGGGTTGTGATGCTCCCAACCACAGTCACTCCCAGTATAACTCTCATTGGCATACCAACAGATGTCAAGCACTTTCACGTGCCCTAGCCCATAGAACCTCCAGATATCCCCTGTGGTGCATGTAGTCCTGTGCATTACTGCAGTGTGGCAAACTAAGTAGTTACATTGTGTATTTGTGGCCCTGGCAAAGAGTGTCAATGTGTGTCCATTAGAGAGTGTGGCTGTGGTGACAATGGCATCTGTTCATGTGGACAGCCATGTGTGCTACACCTAATGTATGTCTACTATATCTCTGTTGCAGATGTCATTCACTTACACACATATATGTTCTTACAGCACAGCAACATGTCGCCTTTGTGGCACATGTAGTAACGTCATGCACATGTAATAGTAATGAGTAGTCAGTCAGGGGTTTGACCCCTGCACTGTTTGGCATGTGACAGACGATGCTTAGGATTAAGTCTCCAAGCCCTTCCCTGGTGTACTTTGCCTATCCCACCCACACACTCTCTTGTGGATGTGAAGGATGAAGGAGTACACCTGCACAGCAGCAGCATGTGTATTGTAAGTATTGTAAGTATTGTAAGTGATGGACATGGTCAGGTGATGGTCTCTGCACCTATTGCAGTCCTCCTCTACCTGATTGCATGTGGTACAGCTGTGATGGTGTTCCCGTAGCCATCTGCATGATAAATACAGTACACTATCTAGGGAAAACATGTTGTTATTTGGCCATGACAGTCGCTGTGAGTGGTAACGGGATGTGGTGTTCTGACATGGCATCACAGATGATATCTGGATGTACCTCAAGCATTTTCCACAGTAGGAAATAACCTAAAGACAGGTGTAGCTATGCTGCATTGAGACTACTGCCTGTTTAACATGTGTGTGGTAATGGCTATTCCTGCATGTTATAATACAGATATGACAGTACTCTGTTCATGAGGGACCCCCATCTGTAGGGCCATCTGTGAACTGGTCAGTGTGTGCAACCATTTGTTTCCTGTGTTACACACTGAACACACATCTGTGCACAGCAGAAGCATGGTGTGAGGATTGCAGACAGTACATGATGATAGGGATGTGTCATTGCATCCCTGACTGGACATGTGTCACATGAGACGGTGGTATGACAGACACTGTCTGGGGTTCCCAGTGACAAGCCAATAATGGGTGACTGTTCATAGCTGCAGTCACACGTCTACTACACATTGTACAGATGGCATGCAGTATATGTGCATGTGTTGTGCTCCCTCTGCAAATGTATACCATCTGTTGTGTTGGGTTGATGGTGATATCTATGCATACTGTTGTAGGTAATCGTGTATGCTGTTGTGTTGGGTTGATGGTGTTATCTATGCATGCTGTCGTAGGTAATCCTGTATGCTGTTGTCTATCACTAAGCCATATGTGGGTTTAAACTACAACACCATAGGCTGAATGGGTTGGGTGGTCCCGGCAGAACCTCCAGGCCCACTTCAGCTGACCATGGCACCGGGCACTAGCACATCTGGAGCCCAACCTTTGACATCAACCTCTGTTGGCTCTGCACCATCTTCTGGTGGTACCACCACTGAGGATGGAGCATGTCCCCCCTGGGAGCGGGACCAGACAGGTACATGTCTGCTGTCATGCGGTCCTGGACGTGTTGCATTGGTGGCTCACTAAGGGATTCCGAAGCCAGATACGTCAGCTCAAGGGCGGAGTGTCACAGTTACAGGGTGATGCTACCCCTCCTGGACAGCCCCCAGCACTGCCTCCTTTATAGCTGTTTAGGTGCAGTGGCAGTTGCCCATGGCTGGGGACCTCCATCCCACTGTTCCCATGGGCTTGTGAATGCTGAACACCCATCCCCACCTGGGGTGTATCCCCCCACATGTGTTATATAACAACCCTGTATGCTGTCTTTTCTGTGATCCTACCTATCCTCCATGGCCATACCTACACTCCTTCCCCTACATCCGACCCTCACCTATGGAAACATAAGGCCAATCGGCTCCTAGGACAACATCTGCCCTATACATAGCTGTCCATTACAATACGTGCCCAATGGACACACAAAACCCTTGTAATATGCATCACAACATACTCCTATTATCCTCTCCCCTGTCCCTCAGATGCATGATCCTGGTATGCACATCACTCGTACATGGTCCAGGTACACATGATGAGGATGACCCCATTGTACACACAACACTACCGGTCCCTCTATGGTTACCCCATTTACCTTTATCATGATGATGATGTTGCACACAGCACCTTGCAAGAGTACTGTTCACACAAAATGATTGGACAGGTATTGTTGTGTTAATGTACATTACATGCACAGAGTGATGTATACGGCCAGTGTATAACTATTTGCGTGTATGAATGACACATGTCTGTCTGAGGGAGTCTTGAGATCACATAGAGCAACACCACTACATAATACAGGCGTCGCTGGTGTTTCCCATTTCATTCGTTTGTAATGCTTTGGTGCCACATGGTGTTTCCCGTTTCATTCATTTGTAATGCTTTGTTGCCACATGGTATATTCCTGATATATATCTCTATATAGTATGTACCTATATTCTGGACATAAACACTCACATATACATCTACATGATGGGATACATTCCTGTACTGTTGAATGACTGCGCTGTACGATATGTTTGTGGTACTGTCCGTTGTCTGTATATCTTCCATGGTGTATTGGTAATTCACATTAGCTGTGTGTCAGAGTCCTGGTTCCGACCCTTGCAGGGTATGTTTATTTGGTTGCAGGGCAGAACAAGCCTATTGGATATGGAGGGAGTAAGGCACATTAAAGCAGTTGGGAGTGGGTGTGCATGGGTTTGCATGGTGTTAAGCACTGCTGACCTCTGGTTACAGCTTCTTACACTTGATTAGCCTCTACATTGCATTACCAGTGCAACACTCGCATACTGGTAGCCAAACACACTTAC
>NC_056725.1:1998486089-1998496089 GCF_019279795.1 Protopterus annectens | reverse complement strand
TAGGAGATTATAGCGGAGAAGGTGGGTTATTAATTGTTTGTGGATGCATTTCTCCATTATTTTGGCAAGTGGAGAGAGTAGAGCTATGGGGCGAAAGTTGGAGAACTCAGTGGAGTCACCACCTTTGTGAAGAGGAATAATGTGTGAGATTTTCCAAATAGATGGGATAGTGCCTTCTTTTATGGTTCTATTGATCAATATGAAGATTGGGTAGGCAATGGCTTTGGCTCCTATTTTGAGGTATTTGTGCTGGTAATTTATCAGCTGAGGTGGTAGTAGGTTTTAATTTTTGAAGTAAAGAAGAGATATAGGAGGTGGGTATAGGTTCAAGGTGAAAAGGGGGAGGAATGGAGCTTGGACTGGGCAAATTAGAGGTATCAGGGTTTTGTTGATTAGCTAGATTTAGTATAGCAGTAGTGAAGAAAGTATTAAAGGCATTTGCTGTTTGTAATGGACAGTCAGGGTTGGAGCCTAGTGGATTAGGTGTTGCTGCTTTGCCTGGGGATAGTAGTGTGTTAATAGTAGACCAAACCTTTTGTGGTTGTTGAAGGGATGATTGCTGCAGTTGAATATAAAAGTTATTTTTATCTTGTAGGATAGCTTTTTTGTTATGTGTCTTTGTTGTCTAAAAGTGTGGTGATCAATCATGTCCTTTGTGGTACGCCATTTAACCCAAGATTTATTTCTACTAAGGATTAGTTTCTTACTGTGATTTGAGAGCCATGGGGCTGGTTTATTTTTTATTCTTATGGAACGCATTGGGGCATGATGGTCTAGAATTGCTAGGAAAGTGGTATTGAAGTAATTAACTGCTTCATTTATAGGGAGGGACTTAAGGGGTGACCAGTTACATTGTTTAAGTTCGGTTAGAAACAGTTTGTGGTCAAAGTGTTTTTTTGCTATGGGCAGTTCTGACTGGAGTGGAGATATTTAAACTTGTTTTATGTCTGATAATATATGTTAGAGAGTGGTCACTAAGGTCATCTGGGAGGGTTCCTGTTGTATAATTTTGCTGTGGACAATTTGTTAGTATCCAATCCAGGATGCTTTCTTTATTATTAAGTTTATTTGTCCTGGTTGGAGAGTTTATAGCTTGTGAGAAGCCATACAGGTTGATCAGGGTGAATGGATAGGTGTTGTTACATAAATTCCAGTCAATATTAAAGTCTCCTAGTAGTATTGTTTCTTGAGGGAGATTAGAAGAAAGCCAGTTAAGTAAGTCTTCTAGTATTGTAGTGTTTTTACCTGGGGAAGGTAGGTGCAGATGATGTTAATTGATTTATGGGAGTTAAGCTGCAGTTTAGAAATAATTATTTCTACGTTGTTATCTGAGGGTAGATTATGATTTATTTTGCTAATTTGTAGTCCTGCTTTATAAAGAATTGCTACCCCTCCACCTTTTTTATTTATGCGGTCTTGTTGAAAGATACTATAGCCTGGGGGGATAATTTCAGTATCTTTTATTGTAGGTTTGAGCCATGTTTCGGTTAAGCAGAGGATGTCGAACTGCTGAACATCCAGAAGAGCATGAATTTGTGGTATTTTATTTCATATACTACGTATGTTTAGTTGGGCTATTGAGAGTGATTTGGAGGGTTTGATTGATGGTAAAGGGATTGTATTATATTGTTTGCAGTTGGTGTGGGATCGGGGAGAGTTTGGGCCTGGGTTGGGATGAATGTCTCCATCTATTAAGGAATGGAGTAATATAAAGTTGTAGTATTGGGGAGGTTTACAATGGTAGTCAAATAATTTTCTATTGCTTAGAATTGAGTATTTAATATGAATTAGTTGATGATATTTAGCCTGAAATAAACTGGGCTTGTAGATGGCATTGAGAAAGCTTGTAGATAAAACTGGAAAAGGTGTTAGAGTTTGTTTGGAAGGGATAATAAGAGTAGAGAAGAGTGGTTGTTCATAGAAGGTTAAGAGATAAGTAGTGGTAAGAGTGGTCATGAGTGAGATTACTAGTAAATATTGGAGATGATAAGGCATGGTAGAAAAATGTATGGTAGGTATATGAGGAGAAGGGGATAAGTAGGAGTTAACTTTTGGAAGATTAAGCAGGTGGTAGTGGAAGGAGATTTGTAGTTGAGGGGAGTGGAGATATAGATGTAGGGTGTGGCTGGTAGTGATTCTATGATTGGTTGTTGGTAAAGGGGGTGTGGTTATGAGGGTATAAGTGTAGAGATACTAGGGGCGGGTGGAATTTGGGGGCAGGGTAGGGGAGCGGAGTGAGCCCGAAGGGCGAACGGAGCAGGAAGAACCAAAGTGATCAGGAGAGGATCAAAAACCTATCAGTGGAAAGTTGAATAGCAGAAAGGTAAGTGGAGGTGGCCTAGGATTAGTGGGCTGGAATGGACTAAAATAAAATAAGAGAGAGAAAAAAAAAAAACTATATATATATATATATATATATATATATATATATATATATATATATATATATAGTTGCCACCCTTTCAAATGGCCAAAGTGGGACTTATTTGGTACAAACGTCAAGATTTTTCAGGCCGACACATACCCACAGCCAGTACAAAGGACAGGACCTAATTTTTATGCCTAATTGACAGCTTATTCTTGTAGCATTTAAGTTTCTTATTCAGTTTCTTATGACATTTAGGTGTTTCAGATACAGAGTAATTGTTTTATGCAACTGTTACATAAATATAGGACATATTTTTGTCATTAAATCTCAGGACATCTGCCATTTGACACTAAGTGTACAGGACACAACTGCCCAAGGAGGGACTGTTCCTCGAAAATTGGGACAGGTGGTTACTCTATATGTATATGTATATATATATATATATATATATATATATATATATATATATATATATATATATGTGTGTGTGTGTGTGTGTGTGTGTGTGTGTGTGTGTACGTACGCATGCATACACATCTATATGATTTAATTACTTTGATCCTACTGTTGAATGACTGTGCTGTCTGCTATGTTTGTGATAACATCGACATTAGGTATAACTGCTGTGGCTTAGTGGTAAATCACATTGATTGTGATGTGTAGGGTTCTGCCGTCGGGCCTGGCCGACGCGGTATATTGTGTTGCTGGGCAGAACAAGGGCCATTGGACAAAGGATAAGTACAACACTTTTCAGCTGCGGTTTTCCGTTTAACTGCCGATTCACATCATGCAAAATCTGTCTACATTCTTACTGTGATAACGTCACCCCAGTTCACATTTAATTGGTATTATATCGTTATACAGCATAAAATTAGCAAGATATGCTCGTATACGGAGTACACATTATAAATGGTGTGTGCTGCAGTCAAACCGGCAATGTCTGCTTGATAGTTGGATGCTCTAACCACTACACTATTGGTGTTCTGCTTCATTTATATGTATACCCATGGTTCATAGTTACCCGAACACATGCCTCAACACTTCACTAACACAGCAGACATCCATTTTCCTGTTGGGAAAACTGCACTACTACACATGCGCCATTCCCTACTGCTCTGGACCCTTGCCGCATGTTGACTCACTCAAAGTATATTCAGACCTCCAAAGCCTATAGTCCTGGCACATACATGTATTTGATTGTCAGTGTGTTCATGTGATCATCCAAGTTTAGGCTTGCCCGACTGGGGACTAGGACTGCCCTGTACCTAGTTGAAAGTCAGACTTAGCACGCAGACATCGTTAGTTCCACTTTTAGCGCCCTACCTGTGGTTGGGGATGCAGAGATGTGTTCACCTCTGGCCAACCTGATATAAAAGCACTAAATACTACGGGGGGGTTCCGCTGCTGTTTCCCTTCACATTCAGTATGACTGCTATATTGTGACCATGTTCATTCTTCATATCTACATATATATATATATATATATATATATATATATATATATATGTGTGTGTGTGTGTGTGTGTATATCGGTCTGTACATACACATGCATATACACCTATATGCTTATTTACATTTCCCATACCGTTGAATCACCGCCACTTACCGTTGCGCATACACGCTTGCATACCCGCTTATGTCTAGGGTTGCCACCTTTTCAAATGGCCAAAGTGGGGCATTTTCGGGACACACATCAGATTTTACAGGCTGACACATACCCATGGTCAGTACAAAGGTTAGAACTTTACTTATTTAGCTAAATGAAAGCTTATTCTTGTAGCAGTTTAGTTGCTTATTCTGTTTCTTGTAACATTTAAGTATTTTACATACAGAAATAACTGCTTTATGCAACTGTTACATGAAATATGGGACATAATTATTTCCTACAATCACAGGACATTTGCCATTGTATTATTTTTGGTCAGGACCCAACTGCCCAAAAAGGGACTGACCCTCACAAAGTGGGACAGGTGGTAATCCTACTGACATCTGCTTTAAAGCGCCTTAATCACCCTATATCTGAGTGCCACTATGCGAATGTGTAAGGTATATATTCCCGATAATGCATGTCAGGAGATGTGCATCATGGTCAGGTGTTTAATCCCAGGTCGTAGGTTCTGCCAGACCGGCTGGAGGCTGAGCAGTCTTGTGGACAACTACTGCTCATACAACTTGTGTCCAGATGTCTACAGGTCTGGACATCGTGTCATGACACCAAGTCTAATGTTTAGAACAGATACTTATCCCATGAAGGATATCCAAATATTGTGGGGACCAATGACCTCGATTCTTTTGGCTTTACGAAAATGAGGTAGGGTTATACATGCAAGGGATACATAGTTTGCAATCCTGAGACTGCCTAGGGTGAGACTGCCTACTAGATATGAGTAGGGGTCACTATGTGCAGATATGGCTGCGCCAAGCTAGCAGCCCGAGTATGGGTGGTTTTGGTTGACGTTCAGGAAGGGGGGGGGTGTGCTGTGGAGGGGATGATGGGTATTCAATTATGTATCCAGGTGTGTTGGGGTTGGATGGCTCAGTTCAGGCCAGACCATTATGTGGGTATGTGCCGGTAACGTTTCTGTACATGTGTATCGCACATTTTAATGTTCATATGTTTGTGGGATTGTGTTCTACAGTATGGCCTGTCAGGTTGTATTGTGGATGTGAATGTTTGTTCTTTGGTTTTCTTTCTGATTCACCCACTGCTCCCTCGTACACCTCCAGTTCACCTATTGTGCAAATTATTACATTACCCGTCACCCCCACCCCCATATTCCACACACACCATCCATCCCTTCTCTGGTTGATGGCCCATGGCACAGTCAACAGAACACATTGCATACACTACATATCTCTGGTACCAATATGGTTGTGAGGACTACCCTAGCATTTTTGATCTTCCACATGCTGTACTTCATGCACATAGGTACACACAAATACTTATCTTTCATGACATGGTAGGTAGACCCGGGTAATACCCGTTCATCTTTGGGCCATCCTGACAAGAACGACTTGGACCACGAATGGTCAGATATTGGGCAAATGCCCTGACCATTGGTAGGGTTGCCACCTTTTCATATGACCAAAATGGGACATTTTCAGGACACACATCAGATTTTACAGACAAACACATACCCACAGTAAGTACAAAGGATAGTACTTTAGTTTTATGCCTAAACGTAAGCTTATTGTTGTAGCAGATTAGCTGCTTATTCTTTTTCGTTTAGTTGTTTATTTTGTTTCTTGTAACATTTAGGTATTTTACATGTGGAAATAAGTATTGTATGGGACTATTACATAAAATATGGAGATAATTATGTCCTACAATCGCAGGACATTTGACATTTATAATGGTTTTGGTATGGACACAACTGCCCAGAGGGGGACTGTCCCTCACAGTGTGGGACAGGTGGTAACCCTAACCATTGGAATAGGCTTAGCAAATGGCGGTGGCGCGCTAACACGCTGCATTTTACTTCCACTTGGTATAACTATCAACACTACAATGGAATACAGGCACGGGGTTTTAAATGTCATTTGTTTGAGGGACGGGGACTCAATATTCAGCTACGTGCCTTTGTGTTTACTTTTTATTTTGGTGTTCGCAAAACTGTCTTGTATGCTTTGCATACATTTCAGTGTCCACGGACACTGACAGGAGTGATTATTATTAGAGGCAGGCTGTACTAGTCAGCATTTTAGGTTGCGCGTATGCAGCCAAGATCTTCACGCCTCCGTGCAGCGCTTAGACACACCCCCTTCACTCACGCATGTTTCCTATGCATGTGGCCTTTGCAGCAGCGTGCCTTCATTAATATGCATGTGGTGCTGCTGTGCCATCTCTACGCCGCACGGTCAGTGCAAGGCTAATGCTGTCCTTGTGCCGAGCTTCATGAATCCCGGAGAATGTGTGGGAAGAGTACATGCATAGCATATACAACAGTCTACAGCAATGAAAGAGGGGAGGGAGGGACTTTGGATATCAGATAAGGGGTGGAGGCCAGAGACACAGCCTTCTTATAAAAGCAACAATAAGGGTGGGAGGGTTGAGGAAAAGAAACCAGGCTGTCAAGTAAAGGCAATATTGGAGCTCTTTCAGAAACTTTAGCTCATGTATTAGTGGGGGATGGGGCAGACATAGAATGCAGTTTTAAGGAGGTAAAAGATAAGAAGAATATAAAAGAACTGAAGCACAAACTGGAGCAAAGACAATTCTCTCACTGTTGACCTTTGATTATAGCTTAAGGCACAAGACTATGCAGACATTTACCAGTTACACGGTTTATGGAAAAATTGCAATAATAAATTACTAAGGCTCAAAATCTCACAGGAGTACACAGCTCTGCCACAACTGTGAATTAAACTACAAGTCTATGGGCCAGCAGGGTTTAAAATACAAACAGATAGCTTTTTCAAGTAATTCTAGATGTGGAAATAGAAGTGTGGAATAAAGCAGAAACACATTCTTCCCACAGCTGCTGATAGAAATACAAGACTAAGGTTCTATAATAAGCTTAAAAATGCAAACTTTATGGAACATAGCAAAACATGTGCAAAGTATTATTAACACACAGGTCACTAAGTCAACTCAAATATTTAAGCAGAATATAAATAATTAAAATAATTTAATTTCCCTCTGTTTTTTTAAAAGGTAGTTACTCATAGTTCCACACCTCTCCAAGTCTTGAATAAAAGACTAATTGCAGTATAGTCTTCACCAGGTATGGTGTGGTTAAAGCATAGAAGAAAACGCTGATGGGGAAGAAAAAGAGTGAAGAGCACAAGAAAGACGTAATCGGTGTGAATGGTGCAGGGAAGCCAGGATAAGGGAAAATGAAGAGGGCACTGGGTGGCTATAGGGAGCACCAGTGTCGAGCAGGGTCAAAAGAGAGTCCTTGCTTTAGGGTCCCTTTTAACCTAAGGCCTGTTGACTGCAGTTCAATTTCAAGTTCAAGTTTGTTTACATACCTGAACCCAGGTACTATACAAATTAATAAATAACAAATAAAACAATACGTACATTAAAAATTAATTGAGGTTGGAATTTTAAACCACTTTTAAAACCAAACAGCATGGGTGAGTCTTGAAGCCATCTTTGAGGAAGATTGCATAGGAAAGGGCACTGGTAGCTAAAGAAAAGACAACAAGAGGTAAAAAAGGTTGAAGTAAGGATTCACCAGGATGTCCCTTGTGCCTGATAACAGTGTCTGACTGGGAGTATATGTTTGCAAAAGGTCCATTAACTATGGGGTATGAAGGTCATGAAGAAAGGTAAGGAAACAAAATAGACATAACAAGATCTTGTAAATGATCCATTGTCTGTCACTGAGCCAGTGTAAGTCAAACAAGATTGGAATGATGTGATGGAAATGTGAGATACCTGCAAAGGTCAAGCAGCAGAGTTTTGTACAAGTTGGAGATGTGCAAAGTCATAGTCAGATAAGCCAATGTAGAGGGTATTACAATTATTGTAATTACATCAATTACAGCATGAGGACACCAAAGCATGAACCTCATGAAGTGTTGGATAAGGCTGATGTTCTGCAGGTAGAAACAGGATTACTTGTCGATAGCCAAAATATGGTCCTTAAAAGTTAAACTGCCATCAAGTATCACATGAAAATCATGCAGCCTTTGACATAAAAATGAGTTTGCTACACTAATAAAAGATATCAGGTGACAAAATCTTAAGGGAAGAGTCGCTAAAAGTGGCATGAACTATCAAAACAAATGTCTTTGAGGTGATGAGTTTAAGTCTTTTACTGACAGTCCAGTCATGGATAAGCTCCAGATCTTGAAAAAGGGATTTAAGGGCAGTCACAGAATCCTGAAGGAAAAAGAGGTAAAGCTGTATGTCATCAGTGTAAACCTGTCAAATGTTTAACATCACTTTGTGGCAACAAGTAGACAGTGAACAATAAAGGACCCAGAATGGAGCCCTGTGATATCCCATAAGTGATGAGTGAGGATGAGAGGAGGAGGAAGAGGAGGAGGAATTAACCCTTGAAGTTACCCCTGGGTACAAACAGAGAATACTAGGCAAACCAGTCAAGACGTAGCCCAGATATACCAGAGTAGTGCTCCAATCTGTCTACAAGAATAGAATGGCCCACCAAAATCAAATGATGAAGAGGGGTCAAGAAGGACCAAGACTGAATTATGATGCTGATGACATACAACCAGGAGATCAATAAAACTCTAGTGAGAACCATCTCAGTGCTATAGTGAGCTGTAATACCTAATCTGAATGCATCAAGAATGCTATGCTAGCTCAAATAGCTTTCCAGCTGAGGCTAAACCATTTTCTCAAGAACCTTACCATGGAAAGGAAGGTTTGAGGTGGAGTAATAGCAAGATCATCAGAGTACAATCCAACCTTTTTAATGTTTGGGGTAAAAATGACCTCATTTATAGCAGAAGAAAATACCCTAAGCCTCAGAGAGGTGGAGAGTGGTGATGATCTTATGTATCAAAGGTCTGATTACCTCAAGGGATGCCACCACAAACCTCATTGGACTCAGATCCAATGAGCAGGAGGTAGTATGAGGTAAGAGCAATGGGAAAAATATTTCCAATAGTGTTAGGAAGAACCCTGTCATGGGTCAACTACAGAACATGTAAGATTTATTGGATGAAGAAAGGATCTGATACTTGTAGTTTTTGCTAAAAAATAATGGACAGCTATTTCATACTCATCAGAGGAAAGTCACCACCTAGTGTCAAGACACTGTGGATTAGAAAGTTGGGCAACCACTCATAACAGAGTAGCAGGATGGTTAGCAGACTCTGACATATGCCTATACAAGTAGGTAGATATCTGTCATGAGATCTCAGAGTAATAGCATGCAAAATGTTTTTTTCAAAGGCAATTTTATCTTTTAAGGTGCCTGAATGTAGCCCCTTGCACTCCAGCGTATTAGTGATCAACCTTAAAATTTGTAATGACAGATCAAACCATGCATTATGAGGAGCTGGTCTGACTAGAGACACTTACACTGGAGCAGTCTGGTCTAAAGCTATTGGGCATCTGAGGTATATATAGCAATATAGTGGCTAAATGAGTGGGTACTGAGGCAGCCTTTGGATAAAATGGACTTAACTCAGGTGTTGCGTGATTACAGTTAAACAATCACTGACCAGCCATAATATAGCCCCACCACAATCCAGTTAGGTCCATCTATTTAGTTGTTTCCTGTAACCATTGCAATGAATCCAGCAGCAGCAACTGATGAAAACATCGTGGCCATTATGTCAAAAACTGCTAAGCTCCTCTCATATGTACTGCATAAGAAGGGGTCAGTGCAACAGATGATAAAGGGAATGACATAAGAGGTCACACATACAGCATTATAACAGAGAAAGGAAGGTTTTATCCAAACTTTTAGCAGGGAGGCCATCATGACAGGACAAGTACTTGACCAGATGACAAAAGGCAAAGAGTGACTGAGTGAAGCAGGCAGTCTTTTGAATAAGACAGTTCATAAAGCAAAACACATTAAAGTCTGCAGTAAGACTACTAGTTATTTGGTTGTTTATGTTTTACAATAAGATCATGTCATTTTGTCTATTATATTTACTTTCACAGTTTTTCCCATGTCTTGCCTCCTGCCCTATGCCCTTTATGCTGTC